>NW_006399894.1:3299381-3366095 GCF_000299155.1 Elephantulus edwardii
CTACCAGATCATAACTTATTGTCATCACATTTAAATATTCTTATTGAAAAGTTAAATACTCTAATGATAAAAATTCTTAAATGAATTAAAAAATCAAATGAACATTTTTCAATCTACCAGTTGCTCCGGTGGAAGAGAGGTAATCTCTTCCTATATCAGGCAGATCCAATTCAACGTTATACAACAAGAAAAAAAAATTTTAAAAGAATGTTATTGAAAATAGACATTCATTATATAGAGGAAACACTCAATAATCAAGTAGGACATCAATTCACTGGATTTAAGATAAATAAGTTTCTGCATTTGAAAGAACAGAATAAAAACAAGACAATTCACAATTTTTTTATGGACATTTACTCCTCTGGTGCTTCTAATTAGACTCCCTAGCCTTCAGGAAACAGGTAAGGAAGTTTAAGTTCCTATGATTAACCTACTTCATCATTAATTGTTAGAGAATAACTTTTTATGTTCTTGACACTAATTTTCCTATCACTCGTAACTTAGATGTCTAAATCAGAATTTAACTCTTTTGATATGCTACTGAATTGTGAAACTGATTGTTAGAAGGTTGTTATGAAAAATAGTCTAATTACTAGTTGTAAAAATCATTCACTTTGTAGCATAAGTTCATAGATTGTTGCTATTGTTGACTGTCTTGCAATGAGGTCAGCTTCAACTCATAGCAATTCTATGAACAAAAGACATAATGCCTTTCCATAGCTATCACTGTTTCTCCAAGTTTATTGAGTTTCTAGAGGCATGTGGTTTAGGAAGTGGAAGCCCCTCTTGCTTCCAAACCTGTTTTACAACTGGGAGCTCCACCAAACAGTGTCCACAATGGAAAATCATTCCTGCATTTGATATCCCCATGGCACAAGGTTCAGCATCATAGCAAAACCAGATTACCTCATATACCACATTGACAAAGTGTGATGTGCTAATTGGAAGAATGTTCCTCCAGATATAACAGCACTAGTTTCATTTTGCAGTGGTTAAGTGTTGTCAAGTTGAATACGACTTATAATAAGATATGCATAAAAGACCTGAACTCTGTTCTATGATTAACATCATTTATGCACATTTATAAGAGAGTTTGTAGAGTTTGCAGAGGCACCTAGTTTAGTAAATGGATGCCACTCTTGCTTCACAACATGAATCAATCTGGAAACTCATCCAACCATTGTGCATAATAGATAACCATTATTATGGTATTTGACCATAACTATGGGATAGTGTTCAGCATCACAGAAACTCCAAGTTGTTCAGTACAGCAAATAGACAAATTATTGCTGTGTCTTTTAAAAACTATTCTTCTAAAAATTAATAAATTTTAATATCCTATGGGACTGCCAGCAGAGGCCTGGGAGTCTGACTTTTTGCTTCTTGTGGATGCTGGTCCTGATGGGCAAGTAAAGGGAGGTTTTTGGGGCCATGTTTTTTTGGGGGTTGTGTTTGATATGCATTACTGCTCTTACTCCCTTCCCCCCAGGAGCAGGTATTCTTGAGCCTTTGCCTAGGGTGAAAGTGTCCTCAAAGGCATTGGCTTAAAATCCTGCAGGGCCCAAGTACCACAGGTCCTTGGGCAAAATTTATTACTTTTTGAATGAATATTCCTTGAATGACAGAGCAATCTTTTATCTATTTTATCTCTATATTGAACTTAACAACTTGGTGTTGCTATGACACTGCATGCTCTTCCATAGTCTTGTCAAAAACCATAATGGTTACCCATTATTTACAGTGTTTGGATGAGCTTCCGGATTGATTTATGCTGGGAAGCAGGAGTAGCATACACTTCCTAAGCTAGATGCCTCTGGAAAATCTACAAACTCTCTAAACTCTACAAATGTGCAGAAATGATGGTAGTTACAAAATAGAGTTCTGTACAGAAATGATGTTAGTCATAGAACAGATTTTAGGTCTTTAATGCAAAGCTTATTTTCAGCCATATTTGACTTGATGACACTTAACCACTGTGAAGTGAAACTAGTGCTGTTATATCTGGAGGAACACTCTTCCACTTTTTAAATCACTCTTTGTCAATGTACAGTATGAAGTAACCTGGCTTCCTGTGATGCTGAACCTTGTACCACTGGGGTATCAAATACCAGAATGTCTTCCAAATATGGGCAGTGTTTGGTGCAGCTCCCAGTTGTAAAACAGGTTTGGAAGCAAGAGGGGCTTCAACTTTCTAAACCACATGCCTCTGGAAACTCTATGGGCTTGAAGAAATGATCATAGGTATGGAAAAGCATTAGGTCTTTTGTTCATAGAGTATGAGTCAACCTCGACTCAAAGGCAATCAACCAAAATAATAACCACAGTAGAATTTTAAATCTACACCCTCGAGCAGGGCTCTACCTTTACCCTTAGTCTAAGGCTCAAGGGTCATCTACTTTTGACAGGCGGTGGAGGGGGAAGAACAGTAACATGCCACAAAACGGACCCCTGAAACGTCTCTTGCCTGACTGCCATCAAGATGAAACCACCACTGAAAATGACTGTCAGCCATCAGCTGACTTCCAGGCCCTAGGCCAGCTCACAAGTTCATAGATACTTCTTTAAATATAAAAGTGAGAGAGCTGAGATGTAAGAGTTGAATCATTACTGAATTTAAACTTCCAGTAATGTCGCTATTGTAGTCCTTCTGAATAACTACAGTTCATTATAACTTTTTAAAGGATCTTTGGTGACTTAGTCATAAGAAGTTGTACTGCAATCCCTAAAGCACGTGGTTCGAATACACCAGCAGCTCCTGGGAAGATGTATGGACAATCTCCTTCCATGCAATCAACTGTCTCTGAAAACTCACTGGAGGGTTAACTATGTGTTGGTTCTAATTTAATGGCACAAAACAATAAAAACAACATAATTTTTAGAACAAGCCTATTTTCATCAAGTTTATCATGGTTTATCCTAGTGTGTAAGAAATTGAATGCTGTCTTCCAGAAACATCCTGTTATGATTAAACTATTAAGATGAGTTTAAGAAGAAAGTTATATTTAACTAAAATCAATTTTATCTGTATTAAAGAAATATTATTTTGTTGTTGAAATATGAAAAGCAAAGTATCCACTCACTCATCATTTTTAACACATATAACCCAGTGGCATTGATTACACTCTAAGAGTTGTACAAGCATTCTCACCTTCCTTTTCTAAACTGTTCTTTCCTAAAACATGTAACTTACTCTAGTTATAATTACTGTGTTGTAAATGAAATAAATTCTGCAGTTCCTATCTATCTTTTTCAGTTGCTATTTTCAATCTGATCCCACATCCTTTTCCTTTAAAAAGGATTAAAATTTTATATTTCAGTAAATAGTTCTAGTTTAATGATTCAAGATTATTTCAGAGCAATAATATCAGAAGTTCACCCAGCCTACATGGTCCCAAAAGTCTGGAGTTGATGAGCATTCTCTACTGATCTTTCTTTACTATCATCAAGATTATTCTATATTTGCCCAAAATGGTTAGTGATGCTGGTCAGGCACCATCCAGTTCTTCCAGTCTAATGGCAAATGGACCAGTCGTTCATTCACGCAATCATCCACAGACTCTATACTCTCCCTTCTGACTTTCCTTTGTTTCCTATTTTCCAGGCAAATGGAGATCAATTACATCTTGGATGACTGCTGACAAGCTTTTAAGACTTCCTATCCCCATAGGAATCCACCAGGTACTTGGTGGAAGTAAGATGGACGATGGACAATCTCCTCTTACATGATTTACTGCCTCTGAAAATTGGTTTGAGGATCAGAGTAAGTCAGTTCTAACTTGATGGTACATAGTAATATTCATGACAGAAGTAATGCATTTTTTTCCAAACAAAAAGTATTTTTAATAATTCATCTTCCTTCATGAGAATACATCAAACATTAAAGTACAAATTATAAATAAGAAATGTAAGGTCTGCCAATTCTTGCTGGGAGACCATAGACAATTCACTTTCTCCATCTGTGCTTCATAATGATGTGACATACTGCCGTTATCAAGTGGATTCCAACTCATAGTAATAGTCCACATGATTTCTGAGACTGTGAATATTTAGGAAAGTAGTTTTCCCATCTTTCTTTCATGAGCAGCTGAGATGCATTGACATGGGCCATTTTGAATCATATGATCTACTAAGCAGGGAATACAAATGTGAGAAGAAATGGAGTCACATTCATAGTCAAAAAGATCGTTTCTAGATTTAGCCTGAAATACAAGGTTGTGAGTGATATCAAAACATCTACACACATATAAGAAAGACCTGTTAATACCACTATCATGCAAATATATGTACCAAAAATTAGAGTCAAAGAAGAGAAAATAGAAGATTTCTACCAAATTTGCAATCTGATAGCAATTGAACATACAGTCACAATTCATGAATAATAATTGGTGAATGGAATGCAAAAGTTGAAGGATCAGCAGTCACAAAATATGGATTTGGTAACATAAATAGACTGAAGATAGAATTTTGTACAATGAATGATCTATTAATGGAAAATTCTTTTTCTGTAAAGCATGAATGACAACTATATACATGGACCTTACTTTATAGATTACACAGGAATCAGATCGACTACATCTGTGGAATGAATCACTGGAGAAGTGAAGTAACAGCTGAGAAAACTAGACTAGATGCTGACTATGAAACAGACTATCAACTGCTCATGCAAATGTTCAAATTGGAGATAAATATATGAAAACAAATTCACAAGAACCAAAATATGACCCTTCCCCCTCAATCATGTAGCAAATTAAATTAACAAATGTGTGTAAATACCATGTAACCGTGCCTGTAAGTCTTCAATAAATGTAAACTATAACCATCATCATCATCATCATCATCCCTACTTAGCAGTTGTTAAGGTAGCCATTTGCTAACCATTTAGTTAGGTACCTGAGTCCCCTGAAAACTTCTCAGGAGAAAATGTGTAGGCCATCTGAGGAAATCTGATTCTGTGAATATTTACAACTTCAGAAATCCTAAAGAGTAGCTGTTATTTGGAATATACTTGATGGCAGTGGGTTTGGTGGCTATTATTATTATTAATTATTTTCTTTCTGTAAAAGACAATATATATTTTCAAAAGTTTCATGAAGAGTTATTGATTCCAAGTAGAACATGCTTTTAATTACAAAACCTCCTCAAAACTCTTTATCATCCATCAAAAACTTAAATTTCTTTTCAAGTTGCTGTTATTGCTTGTATTTATCTTTAATGAAGCAGTTATGCAACGTGAAGTAAAAAGTATCAAGAGCTAGATTGATTGCTCACATAATGGTATATTTCTAATCAGGTTTCAATCTCATACTCACATTGACAAATGTATCTCTGCCTCAATTTGACAAAAGCTAGAGGAATTCAGAGTAATTTTGAGACTATTCTTGTTATTTCAAGCAAATATTGTCATCAAAAAGGACATAGCATACTCCAAGGTAAATCTAAATAACATGAGCAGTAATTGGAGAACTATTGCCTTTTGTTATTTTGCTTTTTTGGAGGCAAGAATGAAGAAGCTTTGCCTAACATAAGTTGGGCAAACTGGTAGGAGTTGCTATTCCTTGGAGAGGATCATAATGTTAGGAAGGGTGGAGGATTGGTGAAGGATAGGAAGACCCTCTACCAGGTGGATTGACATGGTGGATGCTGCAATGGGCTCTTGTGTGTCAGGAAGTGTGAGGATGGCACAGGACAGGACTTGTTTCAGATCTTTTGTTCACAGGGTCATACTCGACTTGATGGACCCTAACAACAACAACATCTTAGATAATCAAGAGTTTAGTATAATAAAGAACTACTCAGTGAAATTGCTTTATTAGGTTTTCTTTTTTTTTAACATCTGGAAAAAGATCAATATGTGATACACTTAAATGAAATATAATATTACTTTTTGGGTTATTCAATTGTGTGCATGTGTGATTGTTTTACTGCCAATTTTTCATTTGTAGCCCACACATTAAGGATGACGGAAGAATAATTGATGCCTTAGAATTATGGTGCTAAAGAAAAGTCTGGAACATACTATGGACCACCAAGGAAACAAATAGATCTGTCCTGGAGAGAGTGAAATCAAGTTTCTCTTTGGAAGCTAAGATTTTGGTGCTCCGTCTCACATACTTTGGGTACATGGCCAGAAGGGACCAGCCCTTGGAGAAGGACATCATCATTGCAAGGGTGGAAGGACAGTGCAGGAAAAGAATACCCTGGATGAGATGAATTGGCATGATAACGGAAACAATGATATTAAGTATGTTGGAGTCAGTGAGACTGGCTCAGGACAGGGCAGGCTTCAGAGTTGTTGTACGTAGGGTTGCTATGAGTCACAGGTGACTTGATGGCACATAAAAACAAAAGTAACACACACAAAAATACACATTTGTTTTTATTCTAATGGAAAAGTTTCAATAAAAAATTCTACACATATTTTTTTTTTAATTTTTCATGAATCAGGAACGACATCCACTTCCTAAATAACATACTTCCAGAAACTCTATGAACTTTGATAAATGTTGATAGTTGTACAGAGGCTTAAAGTTTTTTGTTCATAGGGTCGCTATGAGTCATGCTCGACTTGGAGGCAATCAACAACAACAATAACAACATATTTATATAAAAAGCCTAGAATAATCAAGGCCATAACTACAGATGGTAGATGAGTAGCTGTTTGAGAGTGAAGAACTCGTAGAGGTAAGGAGGAGAACTGAACATAGGGGATGACTGTTAATGGGAAAAGAATTTCCTTTGGGCTGATAGTTACAGGGATAGTTGCATAACTCTGAGTATATACTAAAGCTTACTGAAGTGTACACTTTTAGATCGGTTATATCTATTAAATTCTTATCACAAGGAAGATGTTAAAAATTCTTAAGAGAAACTTCTTTCTAATGTTATACAAAATAATTATCATTATAAAGAGAGTCTTCAAAAAATGCTTTTTTGACAAACTACATTCATTTTTATCACTGTATATACTGCTCTACATTGTATTGTAATGATTATGTATGACTTGAAATATTTTTCAAAAATTTCATTTCAGTGTTAGCAATATAACATAAATCATCAAAAAATTAACTTTTATATATTCTGCTTCAGAAATGGTGGTTTATTTAAAATCAAAATACCTAAGCATGTTTAAAAGTTTTCTTGTAAATGCTTTTCTATATGGAAAACTATTTAATACAATTATTATACAAAAGCATAGAAACAACAACAAAGATTGAAACTTTCAAATAATTTGGCAGTTATAAACTGATCAGTTATAATCCAAATCCATTGATATTATCTGGAATGTAAAAAATTCAAAGCAAAAGAAATGTAACTGTTATTGGAAAATGTGGTCTTGGTGACAGAAACACAGGGGATCACAAAAGAGAATTCTACAAAATAAGACTTATTCATGGCAAATCCTCCATTGTAAAATAGTATAGGATAACTATTCAGTTGGAGCTAACATAAAAAAACACACAGGGATCAAACAGCCCATATTTGTAGATACTATGAAGAAGCTCAGTATCAGTAGTAAAAGAAAGTATGGATTTCAGAATTACCTTCAATTACTCATATGCATGTTCTACTTGAAGATGAACACATTTAAAGCAAGTCTATAAGATACAAAGCACAATATTAGAGCATAATATAAATTATAAAAATAATATAAAAAGCATAATATAATATCAGAGTACATCTCATTTGAATTTAGAGACTGTCTAAAGAATAGAATTGTTTCACTGAATACTACTAACTGATGACTGTGGAATGATATCAAGAATATTATATATGAATAATCAAAAAGATCATTAAAAGGACAAAGAAGAACAAAATTATAAAAATGGATGTCAGTAAAAAATCTGAAACTTTCTGTTAAATATAGGGAAGCAAAAGTAAATGGAAAATGATGAAGGAATAGCTCAAAGGCTAGTTCAAGAATAAAAATGTAGATTACAATCAAATCAGCAAAGTATCAGAGTTAGAAAAAATAAAAAGGAAAAATGCACTTAGCAATTCTCAAGTAGAAAGAAATGAAAGATTTCAAGTATCAAGTTTCATATTTAAAGATCATATGGACAAATCACTAAAAGGCATAAGAATAATTAACACAATATAGAAGGGACATATAATATGCAAACTAAAAAGATTTGGTTGGCATTCAGCTATTTAAAGAAAAGCTTATTGCAAAAAACTGATCATGTGTGTGAGGAAATCTAAGATGTACTTAATGTGATTTCAAAAAATAAGATTTGAGAAGTTGACAGAATACTAATGGAGATGCTTCAACAGAAGGAGACAATGCTGTAAAGGCTCATTCATTCATGACAAGAAATCTGGAAGACAGGTACCTAACCAATAGGTAGCAAGAGATCCCTTTTCTTTTCCACTCCAAAAGAAAGGTGAAAGAATGGAGAAAAGATAAAACAATATTATAACATTTTGAAAATGATATTAAAAAAGTATTGTAAATGCTATTTTTCAGGAAATCATCAAAATGGTTGTCGCATACATTGGTAGGAAATGAGCGGCAATTAAATTTAGATTCAGAAAAAGACCTGGTAGAAGGGGTATCACTGATATAAAAATCTTTTGCTTGAAATCAGAGAAACATTCTTATTTGTTTTTTATTGATTGTGCAAAGGCATTTGGTTGTATAGATTATAACAAATTATGGATAATATTGGGAAGAATGAGAATTAAAGAATATTGAAATTGTTCTCATGTGGAACCAGTACATAGAATAAAAACAGGAAAAAAAGGGATATTGTATGGCTTAAAGTTAGGAAAGATACATGTGAGATATATTTTTCCAATATGTTGTTGTGTGTTATTAAGTTGCCTGCGAATCATAGCGACCCTGTATATTACAGTTCTGAACCCTGCCATATCCTGAGCCTATCTCACTGTCTCTGATATACCTCCACTGCTCCAGTTACTGTATAAATCCATCTCATCCAAGGTCTTCCTTTTTTGCACTGCCCCTCCACCATTCCAAGCTTAAAGTTCCTCCATAGGTACCGGTCCCTCCTGGCTACATATCCGAAGTGTGTGAGACAGAGCTTCAAAATTCATCCCTCCAAGGAGCAGCCTGGTTTCACTCTCTCCAGTACAGACCTGTTTGTTCTCTTGGTGGTTCATGATGTGTTCAATACTCTTCTCAAGTATCACAACTCAAAGGCATTGATTCTTCTTTCATCCTTAGTTATTGTCCCTGATGTATAGCAAGTAATTGTGAAGACCACAGCCTGAATCAGGTGAACCTTAGTCTCTAGACTGAAATCATTGCTCTTAAGCAATTTGAAGAGGTCCCTGACAGCAGATTTCCTTAATGCAATTCATCTTTTCCTGACTGCTGGTGCCAAGAGTGTTATCTGGGAGCCATGCAAGCTGAAATTGTTAACAACTTCAATCTCATCTCAATCTATCATGATGCTACCAAGTGGCACAGTGCTGAGAATCTTTTGTCTTCTTTATGTTGAGATTCAATCCATATTGAGGACTACAGTCCTTGACTTCCTTCAACAAATGCTTTAAGTCCATCTCTGTTTCTGCAAGCAAAGTTGTATCATATGTATAGTACAGGTTTTTGATGAGTCTTCTTCCAATCCTAATGCAAAATTCCTCCTCATAAGCCCCAGCCTCCTGAATGATCTGTTTTGTATACAGATTGAAAAGGTCTGGAGACAGGATGCATCCCCGTGTTCCCTTGCTCTGTTCTGATGACTACTTCCTGGTCCAAGTACAAGTTTCACATGATCACAACTAAGTGTTCTGAGGTTCCCATTGTTTTCAAGGCTAGCCACAATCTGTTGTGATCCATACAGTCAAATGCCTTTGGACAGTCAATGAAACACAGACATTCCTCTGGAACGCCTTGCTTTCAGCCAAGATCCATCTGCATTGGTGATGATGTCTCTAGTGCCTCTTCTAAACTTGGATGTCATTTCTGGTAGTTCTATGTTGATGTACTGCTCCTCTGATTTTTTTTAATAATATTCAGCAGAATTTTGCTTGTTTGTGATATTAGTGATACTGTTCAATAATTTCTACACTCTGTCGAATCAGCTTTCTTTGAAATGGGAATAAATATGGCTCTTTTCCAGTCAGTTGACCAGGTAGTTATCCTCCAGATCTCTTTGCACAACCAGATGAGCATGTCCACGAATGTTATCTATTTGCTGAAGCATGTTAATTGGTATTCCATCAATTCCTGACTCCTTGTATTTTTGTCAATTATTTCAGAGTAGTTTGAACTTCCTCCTTCATAACCACTGCATCTTAATGTTATGTTGTTTTATAAATTGAACAAATAGCTGAGAAGTTGAACCATAGGGAGAAGAACATGACATCAAGATTGAAGACCCATTAAGTACTTGCAATATGCAAATGACACACCTTGTTTGTTTAAAGGAAACAGAATTTGAAACACTTTCTGTTGTGCATGTGGATTATACCTATTAGTCTTCAGTACATAGGTTATTCCTCAACAATAAGACAAGAAATCCTTACAATTGATCTAATAAGCAATAATATGATAAACAAGGAAAAGACTGAAGTTGACAAGAATTCAATTTTACTTTGCTTGACAATCACTACCTACAGAAGCATTAGTCAAGAAATCAAGTCAAGCACTACCCTGGCAAATCATCTGCAATAGATCTCTACAGTATTATAATGCAAAGATGTTACTTCAAGGACTGAAAGCAATGATGACCTGGCCAAAGCAATGGGATTTTCAATCGATTTATGTACATGTGAAAGCTACATAAAAAAGAAGGAAGAAAAGTTGATATAATTGAATTATATTATTTGTAGATAATAGCAAATACTATAGACTGCCAGACAAACAGACAAAACTTTCTCCCTATGTACTACATCACAAAAGCCCATTGGTAAAGCACTACCAAAATAATTTCCAAGAACACTCTTACTTTAAAATTCTATCTTTATTCTATTATTTAAGTATAGAGGCTATTAGACATCTTTAATTGGTACTTGAATAATTAAATGCAATTTTAAAAGTGCTAATGATATTTTGATACTGGAGTTTGATTTTCAGAATTGGTCCAAACAAAATACTATAAACATTTAAATACAATGAATAAATTATCATTAACTTTATCTAACATTTCTAAATTTGTGAGTTATAGAATGCCCATCTAATTACTTCCTGATATATTTTCATTGTATTTTTTTTATTGCAAACAGAGAGAGCTCTGGTGACTTAGTTGTAAGGGCTTGTGCTGCCAACCTAATGACTTGTGGTTGGAATCCATCAGCTGTTCCACGTGAGAAAGGTGGCCATCTCCTTCTGTGCTACTTACTGCATCTTTTTTTATCCACTATGAGTGGGTTCTGACTTGAAGGTACATAGTAACAATATAGCAACATGAAAATATTGTTATCCTAAGTAAGAACACTGAGATGGGTTGAACAGTTCAGAGAATAGCAAGAACACTGAGTTAAAAAAAGATCTCAAAATAGTTTTACAATATAACATCTCATTATTAGTAAAAAAAAAAAAAGTAACTGTATCTCTAGGAAATTATTTGCACATTCACCTTATTGCCAAAGAAAAGGTTGTTTTTATATGAAAACATTAGAAGTTATTATTGTTATCAGTGATGTCAAGCCAAGTAAATCTCATAGCAGCCCTATGAACAACTGTTTGAACCTCAGCCTATCCTGTGTCATTCCTATAATCTCTGACACACTTGAATTTATTGCTGCAGTCACTGTCAATCTATATGGTACAGGATCTTCCTCTCTTTTGTTGTTCCTCTCCCTTTCAAAGCATTATGGCCCTTTCCAAGGAACACTTTCTCTCAGCAACATGCTCAAAGTAGGTGGAATAAAGCCTCCAAAAGGTCATGGAATCTGGTAAAATACGTTTTGAAATTTAACAATAACAGAACAAATCAAATAGATTATAAGACATGATTTCTTAACCTAAGGTAAAAAGGCATAATTATAAGTAGCTGAAAGGTTTATTAAAATTATTCATTAAGGTAATATTAGATAAGGTGACTCTATGCAAAAGGCTTCCTGCCCACAGCTCCTTGTTAGCTAAATCCAGATAGACACAATAAATCTTGTGGGGGGAGATAGTACATCCTTACATCCTTCTCTAGCAGAGCAGCAGATGTGTTCAAAACATGTGTCTTTGGGATTGCAGCAAAACTTCTTACTACTGGACCAACTGAAGTTCCTATGGGTGTATGTTGTTGTTGTTGTGTACTGCCGAGTTGGAGTCAACCCATAGCTGATCTTCCAGAGACTTTTCAGAAGCAGCTAATCAGGTGGGAGAAGATTGTCCATAGAGGGCAACAAACAAAGATTTGTTTCATTAAAAAAAATGGGAAGCTATTTGGAAATAAAATTCTTTTTAATTGTGATGGTGAATACAGAACTTGATAGAGTTGATGGTTGCACAGCTTGATAAACAAAATAAATGTCACTCGAATGTGTAAAAAATGCTGAAATGCAAGATTTTTTGTGATTTTTATTTTTTCATATATATGTACCTCAATAAAAAATGGAAGATAATTAAAATTTAATATATTAACATATCAATATATTTTGTGTGTGCACTTTGGCATCTATTAATGTTTAGACTGTGCATATAATACAACAGATTGACTTTTGAAAATGGCTTTAACGTTCCCTTGGCTTTGACTTCCACCACATGACTGAGTAGGACCATACTAAGAATGTGTTTGTGGTGTTGTTGTTATGTGCCGTCGAGCCGCCTGCGACTCATAGTGACCCTATGTACAACAGCCCTAAACTCCGCTCTGTCCTGTGCCAATCGCACTGTCTCTGACACTCCCATCCCAATTATCCCAGTCACTGAATCAATCCACCTCATAGAGGGCTTTCCTCTCCTGCGCTGTCCCTCCACCCTCCCAAGCATGATGTCCTACTCCAAACACCGGTCTCTCCTCACAACATGTCCAAAGTATGTTAGATGGAGCCTCAGAATCCTTGCTTCCAAGGAGCCACCCGGTTTAACCCTTTCCAGGACAAATCTGTTTGTTTTCCTAGCAGTCCATGGTATTATCAATAATCTTCTCCAGCACCACAGCTCAATGGCATCAATTCTCCTTCTATCCTCCTTGGTCATTGTCCAGCTCTCTGATGCATAACAAGTGATTGTGAAGACCATGGCCTGTATCAGATGCACCTTAGTCTCCAAAGAGATACCATTGATCTTCAGCACTTTGGAGAGGTCCCTAACAGCAGACTTTCCCATGGCAATGCACCTTTTAATTTCCTGGCTGCTGGTGCCAATACTGTTGACTATGGAGCCAAGCAAACTAAAGCTGTGAACAATCTCAATCTCTTCACCATCCATCCTGTTGCTGCCAATTGGTCCAGTGGTGAGAATCTTTGTCTTCTTGACATTGAGCCTCAATCCAATGTGGATGAGGTATGTATCTTTTTGATAGAAGCATGCTATAAGGTGTGAAGACTACAAACAAAGACATTGTCTCATCTCTCCATACAGCCATACTTGAGCAAATTTACAAGTGGACAATAATAATAATCTTAATACCAACAAGAGAGAAATGGAGCAATTCTTGCCCAAGATAGACTGGGCTCCAAACCAGAAAAGCAGCAGCTACAGCAGTAAAAGCAGAGATGGTGAAGAACCAGAAGCCTGCATGAGAGTGAATTAAATTAGAATTGGCACTCCATGGAACCAGAGCCAAAGGCCTTCACTCAGACTTCCTGGAGGGCTGGGAAGTGGGGCAGGGAGGTGTGGAGATAACATTATTGTCAGGGCTAATAGACCTTTATAACATTGGCCAAAGTTATGAGGCTGAAACTGTGCTGCCTAGAGAATTTTATCCTTTTTCACTACCTGAAGTGTGACCTGTTACTCTCGAGAAAACCTCATTGTCATTAAGAATTTTCTAAGAGTGCTGTGTGATTATCGTTACACCTTAGCTGACTCAGCAGCTGAGCAGCTAGAACCCTGGGAAGGAAAGTTGGTGATAGAATTGATAGTAGAAATGGGTGACTGCACAGGCATGTAAGACCTTATGCTGTTGTTATGTGCTGTGGAGTCAAGTATGGCCGTAGTAATGACATAAATTTTCTGGAACCCTGTCCTATCCTGTGCCATTCTCATCATCTCTGATACACATGAGCTCATTGCTGCAGTTACTGAGTCAATATATCTCATTGAGGGTCTTCCTCCACCTGTCTAAGAATGATGTAACTTTGTGAGGAATAGCCTCTCCTAACAACAATGCCTAAGGGAGTCCTGGTGGTTCAGTGGTAAAAAAGTGCTGCCAAAGTTGTGTGATTTGAATCTACCAGTTCCTTCATGGCAGAAAGATGGGCAATCTCCCATCTGATTTACTGCGTCTGAGAACCCACAAGGGTGTTGACTGTGGATATAAGCAAGATGAAATCATTGGCAATTTCAATCTTTTCTCATCTATCATAATGCAGCCTTTTGGACTAGTGGTGAGGATTTTTGTCTTCTTGATGTTGAAATGTAATCCATATTGAAGTCTTCGATCACCTGTAATATGTGTTTCAAGTCCTCTCCTTTCTTTGAACAAGCCAGGTACTGTGATTTACATAATGCAACTTGTTGGGAAATATTCCTCCTAACCTGGTAAGTCCAGCTTCTCAGATGACTTGCTCAGCATAAAGATTGAATAGGCATGCACTATCCCCTTTATTGAGGAAGCTTCTTCTGGCTTTGCCATGATACCTGAATGTTTGCTTGTTTTATGGTTTGCTCTTGGGAGTAAAATTAGTTCTCAGGCAGTTTCTTTTGGTGGGGGAATTGTTTGCATGTGTTGTTAATAGGTTAGATATGCATGTGTTAGCATTTTGATTATCTGCTCTTATGGGTACAGTACTCACTGTGCAGATGCTATACTAAAGTGAAGCTTCCAGATTTAGATAGAATCTTAAGGAAGAAGGATTGGCCAATGTCTTCTAAAATAACAGAGCTTTGAAAACTGTATGAACAATAATGCACCAGTTACATAGTTAGACAGATATAGCACTGGTGATAGAGACCTCAGATTGGAAGACACTAAAAATTGAGGGAGAACAGCTTCAAACACTCACTAATAATTGGACAGAGTGTAAGGTCATGGACTCAAGGAAAAGGGACCAGAGAGTAAGAAAGAAAGCTTAAAGGTAACTTTATTAAGGGAGCTCCCAGGTGAGGTTCCTTGGTCTGGAGAGAGACCAGGGAAGTCACATCCAAGGTGCATTTGGGCAGGTATTTATAGCAGGGTCTTAGGGAAGGGTGAAGGGTAAAGACATTTCACTGTACATAATTGTTGGTCACACCAAGTGGGTGAGTCTGTTCATTTTTCTTGCTGATGTGTTACAGTTCCCAGTTTTCTATGCCAATGGACAACACTCTTTAGTTGACTGATCACAGGACTGAAGAATGCAACACGTCACCAAGGGATGAGACAAATTTATCACGCCTCCCTAGCCTTGGTTTTGATCCAACAATAGAACATATATTTCTGAATAAAGGAAAAGTAAGTATTGTAAAAAATAAAATGTAGTACATAAAGATTGACATACTGGGCATTAGCTAGCTGATGTGGACTGTCTTTGGCCACACATGATTTTACTATTCCAAAAATAAGAAATAAAGGAAGAATGGTGTTGCATTCATAGTTAAAAAGACCTCTTCAAGATCTATCCTTAAGTACAATTCTTTGAGTGACAGGACACTATCCATAAGCATCCAAAGAAGACTTGTTAATACCACTATTATTCAAATGTATGCACCAACAGTTAAAACCAAAGAAGAGGAAATTGAAGAATCCCATAAACCTTCACAGTTTGAAATTAACCAAGAAACGCAACCAATTAAAAATAGTGACTTAAATGCAAAAGTTGCATATGACCTTATAGGAATAAGTTTTATATTGTGGATATTGACAGGATCTGTTTCCTTTGAGGAATTAATGGAGTTCAGATGATGCATTTCCCACACTGGTTACACTATTTTATACAATTTTTAGTTATTAAAATCATAACATAATAGAATTCTCAATCCTTGTCTCTTTTCTTTAGTTAACTATAAAGAAAAGTTATACTTCAAAGCAAGAAACAAGTGTCTACAATGTAAAGAGCAGCAGTAAAATTGCATTTATTTTATTTTAAGACACAAGGGAAAAATATAAAGAGGGAATGTTTAAAGCTATAAGCAGAGCTTGATATATATCTCCTGTGCAATGTCACAGCCACCTATTATTAAGTAGTGGATAGTTTAAGAACTTGGAAATGAATGTTCTATAAAAGAATGAGTTTTACAAGGCAAGTAATTTTGTACATCTGTTATTATTAAATTTAAGCTAATTATACTGGTGGAGTTGTCTATTTGAATCCACCAGTGGTTCTGAGTAAGAAATATGGGAAGGTTCCCATTACGATATATAGAAATTATAGATATAGAGAAATTCCATAAGACCAAGCCATTCCACAGCTTAGAATATACTTGAGAAAATGAAAACTGAGACACAAAAGGAGACTTTTACACAAATGTTCATAGATGTGCTATTCACCATCATAAGAACAACTGAATAAATTGAGAAAGTGTGGCACATTCACACAATGGAATACTGCGCAGCATACAGGAACAATGATTTTGTAAATCACTAACTTTAGAGGGACTGGATAACAGTATGCTAAATGAAATAACACAGTCTCATAAGGACAAATACTATATAAGACCATCATTGTAGAACGTGTATGAGGATCAAGGGTGATGGGAAAGTATGGGAGCAGAAGTGTGATGACAGGTGGGGGAGTGGGAGTGTGGGAGTCAAAGGGTCACACAATTTGATGGGTGGTGGAAGGGATGGGTAAAGGAAATGAGAAAGATCTGGGGTGAAGAAAATCAATTTATACAAATTTTGTAAGTAAATCAGTATAAAATAAAACTTTTATTTGAAAAAAAGATTCACAGAAATCCAAGGAAAGATCACTCTGAGCTGGAACCAACTGAAATGACAGTGAGTCATTCCATGAATAAAAGGAAAAAAACCAAACAAACCCCAAACCAAAAAGTGTTGAATTTATCATAAATAAGTAATAGGAAATTCAAATAGAGGGTGGGTTCATGTTGCGTACTTTGGAAGTGTCATCAAAGAACATTACACTTAGAAGAGAGTTAGTGAAAAAGAAGGAAACTCTCAATTCCAGATTGACACAGTTCCTATATCACCGGGATCAAACAACAATGGTTGAAAGGAAATGTAAAGGAAAATTTTATTATGTTATGCAATGTCTTTATGAGTTGATGTCAACTCAACAATATCTAATAAAAATAATGTCAGTCATAAAAAGATGGAAAGCCATCTGAATGTCTTCTTTGGTGAAGTGTCTATTCATATACTGTGCTTATTTTGTCACTGGGTTATAACACCTGAAGAAATGTACAAAATCCCTAGCTCTCAGACAGATATAAATCAAAATAAGCTACTTTTAGATGGATGTTGGCAGAAAGTAGAGAGTATCTCATTGACTATGAAAATGCTTTTGAATGTGTCGATCACAACAAGTTGAGGCTGACTCTGAGAAGAGTACGAATCCCAGAACATTTGATTGTGTTTATGTGACACCTATGCTTGGACCAAGAGGCATTTGTCAGAACAGACAAAGGAGACACTGCAAGGTTCAAAACTGGGAAGGGTGTCCACCAAAGATGTATTCTGTCTCCATAATTTTTCAATCTGTATGCACAACAGATCATTTGGGATGCTGGGTTGTATGAGGAGGAATGTGGCATCAGGATTGGTGGAAGAATCATCAACAACCGACGTTATGCAGATGACACAACCTGCTTGCTGAAACTGAGGAGGACCTGGAGCACTTGCTGCAGAAGGTCAAGGATTGCAGCCTTCAATGTGGATTGAAGCTCAATATCAAGAAAATCAAGATTCTTACCACTGGGCCAAGAGGCAGCATCATTATGGATGGTAAAGAGATTGATACAGTTAACAATTTTAGTTTGCTTGGCTCCACAGTCAACATTCTTGGTACGAGCATCCAGAAATCAATAGACGAATTGCTTGGAGAAAGTCATATGTCAGAGACCTCTCCAGAGTACTGAAGAACAACGATATCAGGCTGGAGATTAAGGTGTGCCTGATCTGGGCTATTATTGTTGTTAAGTGCCGTCGAGTCGTTTCCGACTCACAGCGATCCTATGCACAACAGTCTTAAACCCTGCTCTATCCTGTGCCAACCGTACTGCCTCTGACACACCCATCCCGATTACCCCAGTCACCGAATCAATCCATCTCATAGAGGGTCTTCCCCTCCTGCGCTGTCCCTCAACCCTCCCAAGCATGATGTCCCTCTCCAAGGACCCTTCCCTCCTGGCAACATGTCCAAAGCATGTCAGACGAAGCCCCAGAATCCTTGCCTCCAAGGAGTAGCCTGGTTTAATCCTCTCCAAGATGAATCTGTTTGTTTTCCTGGCAGTCCATGGTACATTCAGTACCCTTCTCCAGCACCACAGCTCAAAAGCATCCACTCTCCTTCTGTCCTCCCTAGTCATTGTCCAACTCTCTGAAGCATAACAAGCGATTGCAAATACCATGACCTGTATAAGGCACACCTTAGTCTCCAGAGAGACACTGTTGCTCCTGAGTACCTTTGAGAGGTCCCTAACAGCAGACTTTCCCATCGCGATACGCTTTTTGATTTCCTGACTGCTGGTACCAAGAGTGTTGACTGTGGAGCCGAGCAAACCGAAGCTGTGAACAATCTCAATCTCTTCGTCATCCATCCTGACGCTGCTAATTGGTCCAGTGGTGAGAATCTTTGTCTTCTTGACATTGAGCCTTAGTCCATACTGAAGGCTGCAGTCCTTGACCCTTCGCAGCAAGTGCATGAGGTCCTCCTCAGTTTCAGCAAGCAGGGTTGTGTCATCTGCATAACGAAAATGGTAAAAAATCTTCCACCAATCCTGATGCCACAATTCTCCTCATAGAGCCCAGCCTCTTGGATTATCTGCTCTGCATACATGTTGAAAAGATCTGGGCTATAGTCTTCACAATTGCATGCTATGTGTTGGAGGAGAGCTGAACAATGACTCTAAAAAGAGAATTGATGCCTTTGCACTTTGGTGGTGGAGAAGAGGATTGTATATACCCTGGACTGCTAGGAGAACAAACAGGCTTGTCCTGGAGAGGGTGAAGCCAGAATGCTCCTTGGAGTCATGGATTCTGATCGTCTGACATACTTTGGGCATATTGCAAGGAGGGACCAGTCCTTGGAGAGGACATCATGTTTGGGAGAGTGTAGGGACAGCGCAGGATAGGAAGACCCTTGATGAGACGGATCGATTCAGTGAGTGGGGTAATGGGAGTAGGTGTGTTAGAGATAATGAGGTTGGGAAAGGATAAAGCAGGGTTTAGGGCTGTTGTACATAGGGTTGGTAAGAGTTGCAAGTGACTCAATGGCACATAGCAATAATCAAAACTATAGTATTTTTCAGTTGCTTTCTATGTACATATTTGAAATTTAGACAAGAATAAGGAAGATTAAAGTCTCATTGATTCCTTTCACTTATGGTGTTGAGTAATAGTATTAAATGTACCATTGACTGCTGATAGAAGAAACAAATCTCTCTTTGGGAAATTACAACCAGGGTACTCTTAGAGGCCAGAGTGGTGAAATTTTTTCTCACATACTTTAGGCATGTTGTTAGGTGGGGCCAATCTTTGGAAAAGATATCATGTTGGGAGAGGAGGAGAATCATCAAAAGAGGAATACCTTCAACAAGATGCATTGACACCATGTCTATAACAGTGGTGCAAATACGATACTTCTTGATCTTTTTAAGATAAATGAATTTCTTTCTGTTTTAAGTTGAGACAAGAGACAGTCATTGTGTACCATATTTAGGTCATCTAATACTTATCAGTTACTGAATTCAGGGGTTCTATGGTTGTAAATCTTTAAAGCAATAGATGGCCTCATCTTCCTTTGATAGAACAGTGGTTTGTTTTGATGGCAGATCTTGAAGCTAGCTGCACCAAGCTTAGTCTATGAGAGTGGGTTTTCTTGTCTCATTGTTATATTTGTTTTGGATACTCAGTACTAACAATACCTGAACTAATTCAGATAAGAGAACAGTAAAACCAAAGACTAGTGTAGCAAATAAAATCTGCCTTTAAGATAAAACTTTAATTTTTATTAACTAATAATCTTGCCTCCAATCCTGATGCCACATTCCTCCTCATAGAGCTCAGCCTCCCAGATAATCTGTTCTGTATATAGATTGAAAAGGTATGGAGATAGTACACATCCTTGGCATAAATCCTTCCCAGTTTTGAACCATGCAGTGTTTCCTTAGTCTGTTCTGATGACTGCCTCCTGCTCCAAGTATAGGCTTTCTGTAAGCACAATCAAGGGTTCTGGGATTCTCATTTTTCTAAAAGTGAGCTAGTTTGTTGTTACATAACCCTGCTTGCTGAAACTGATGAGGACCAGAAAAACTTGCTGCAGAAGATCAAGGACTGAAGTCATCTATATGGATTGAAGCTCAACATTAAGAAAATAAAGATTGTCACCACGGTGCCAATTTTGCAGCATCATGATGGATGGTGAAGAGAATGAGACAATTTTAGTTTGCTCGGCTATACAATCAACACTCTTGGTATCAGCATCCAGGAAATAAACACACAAATTGAATTGGGAAAGTGTGCTGTTAAAGACCTCGCCAAAGTGCTGAAGAGCAATGATATCAGTCTGGAGAGTAAGGTGTCCATGATCAAGGTCATGGTCTTTGCAATTACTTGCTATTCATTGGTAAGCTGTAGAATGACAAGGGATAATAGAAGAATTGATGCCTTTGAGCTGTGGTGCTGGAGAAGAGTATTAAATATACCATGGACAGCTAGGAGAATAAATAAATTCATCCTAGAGAGGGTGATACCAGGTTGCTCCTTGGAGGCAAGGATTCTGATGCTTCATCTGATATACTTTGGACATGTTGCAAGGAGGGACAAGTCCTTGGAGAGGGATGTCATGCTTGGGAGGGTGGAGGGACTGTGCAATAGAGGAAGAGTGACCAGGGTAATGGCTGTAGGTGTGTCGGAGACAATAAGTTTGGCACAGGATAGAACAGGGTTTAGGGCTGCTGTATATAGGGTTGCTATGAGTCACAGGAGACTCTATGGCACATAATAATGACAACAGTAATCTTGCCAATACTTATTAATGTATAAAATGGAGATTGTAGTTACTTTATGGTTGTTGTGGAGATCAGAGAGGACATGATTAATACCGGAGTCTATTACACAGTAAGTGCCAAAAATGACTACTACAGTTTTATTATTGCTCAGCTCTGCTTCCCTGTGCTTTTCATCAAGTATTATGTATGTAAAATGTGCATCAGAAAATTAATCAATAAATTATTTGTATCTTGATATTACTGTATTTCCTTCCATCCCCAAAGAACACTTTCTAGGTTTGCTTGTCAAATATTCCCTCTGTCTGGGAGATATTTTTGTAAGTAAAGCTATGCCAACATTGTTTTCCATTTGTTGCTGTATAAAATGAGTACAACAAAATTATGAAAGTAATCCCTGAGAATGAGGGAGGAGGTGGGAAACATACATAGTAGGTTCATGTTATTACCCCAAACAAGTACATAGATGCTATTAGTAACATGTAGACTTCAGGTCCCTGTTCTCAAGACATTTATATTCATTATGAATAGATGGTAAGGAAACATACTAAAATATGACACAGATGAGCACTAACAGAGATTTATATTATAGTTCTTTTATAAATTCAAACAAATTGATAAGTTACTTCTGAGTACAACAGCCAGAGAAGACTCCATGAGAAAATTTGCTATTCAGTAAGAAGTGTTTGTTGAAGCCATTCTAACAGTATCTCTATTACTTATGAAGAATCTTATCCCTGTATATTTTCCAGTCTACACTCAAATATTCCATAATTCCGCATGCGGTACAATCAATCTCATAAAGTGCAAAAATATCCAATCTCTAGTTCTGCTTGTTGTTGTGTACCTTAGAGTCAGAACTGACCCATAGCTGACTGTTCAGGAGGTTTTCAGAGGCAGTGAATTTCATGGGAGGAGACGGCCCATCCTTCTCCCATGGAGCAGGTGGTGGCCTTGAACCACAGGCCTTCGGGATTGCAGTGCAGCTTCCTGCCATTAGGCCAATACATATACCACTAGATCCACTATGTAATGAAAATATATCATAATTGAAAATAAATTGTAAAAATACATCATATAGTGGATAACATAAAATATGGTAGAGTAATATACAATAACAAACTTATTTTCATATTATTTCTAAACATGAGCTATATATTTCAATTCTTAGTATTAATATGTAGTAAAATGAATAAAATATAAAGCATTAGATTTTAAAAAACTACTATTAAAAAAGAATTGTCTTATCTATAAAATAGTTATAATTACTTAATTTTAATTTTAAAAGCAATTTCTTATTCCACCCCTGAATGTTTTCTGTCACCTATATTTAGCTTATATTAATTAGTGAATTTCATAAGTATTTGACAAATTACTTTTTGTGATATAAAATCTATCTAAGCAAATAATGAGCTATGTTTAATGAGTTTGCTTAATTAATCCACTACAATTTACATAGCTCACATATCTAATACAATTTGTACATTTATTCAAGAAAAATGATGATTTATAATGTTAATTGGAACATATTGACCATATTTATCTGATTGTTGCCTTAAGTGGAATGAGAATATTAAGTAAGTATATGCTTTGTCATAAGACTGTTTAACTAAACCCATCACTCTGAGATGTGTGAGTTAAGAAACATTCCATGACTTCTGGTGCCTAAGTTTCTCATTGTTCTTGTTGTTATATGTCTTTGAATCACATGTGGAATTATAGTGACCCTATAAACAATAGAGCTGAATCTTTCCTGCCCCGTGCCACTTCATCATCTCTAACATAATTGAATTCATTAAAAAAGTCATAAGTCAATCCACCTTGTTGAGGATCTTTCTTTCTTTTGCTTACTCTCATCCTTACAAGCATAATATCTTCTTCCAAGTAATAGCCTGTCCTTACACTATGCCCAAGTATGTGAGATTGAGATTCACCACTCTTGTTTCTAAGGTACACTATAGCTAAACTTTCTCCAGCAAATATCTGTTTGTTCTCTGGCAGTCCACAGATATTCACTACTTTCTCTAACATCACAATTAAAATGCATCAATTCTTCTTCTGTTACCCTTATTCACTGTCTAGCTCTCTGATTCATAGTAAGTAACTGAAAAAAAAAAAAGATCATGATTTGAAGCAAGCACATCTTAGTCTTGAAACTGATATCATTTGCTCCTCAGTACTTTTGATAGGTCCCTGAAAACAGATTTTCCCAATGAAACAATTTATTTTTTTTCTTGACTGCTAGTTTGGAGACTAAGGTGCACCTGATCCATGTCATAGTCTTTGCAATTACTTGCTATACATCAAAGAGCTGGACAATTACTAGGGATGACAAAAAGAGAATTGATGCCTTTGAGTTGTGGTGCTGCAGAAGGGTACTGAATATACCATGAACTGCTAGTAGATCAAACAGGTTCGTCCTTGAGATGGCAAAACCACACTGCTCCTTGGAAGCAAGGATTCTGAAGCTTTCTCAGATGTACTTTGGGCATGTTGCAAAGAGTGACCAGTCCTTGGAGAGGGATGTCATGCTAGGGAGGATGGAGGAACAGAACAAAAGAGGTAGATCCTCAAAGAGATGGATTGACTCAGTGCCTGGGCTAGGTTTTGTCAGAAACAATAATGTTGGCTCAGAATAGAGCAGGGTTCAGAGCTGTTACACATATATATAGTCGCTATGAGTCTCAGGTGACTTGATGGCACATAACAACAACAGTTTGGATTCAAGTAAGATTAAATCATTGGCAATTTCAATCTTTTCTCTCTGTATCATGATGTTGTTTATTGGCTCAGTGGTGAGTATTTTTGTCTTCTTACTGTTGAGATGAAATTCATATTGAAGTCTTAGATGTTCTGTAGTAAACATTTTAAGATCTCCCCTTTCTCAGCAACCAAGGTAATATCATGTGCACAACCCAGGTTGTTCATGGGACATCATCCTCTACAGATGTCACATTCTTCTTCACAGATTATGATTTATTCAGCATACAGATTAAATAACTACAGAGAAAGGATAAAGCCCTGAAACATTTCCTTCTTGATCTCAAATTATGCAATGTTCCCTCAATCTGTTTGGACAAATTTCTTGTTCTTGGTTCAGGTTTCATATGAGCAAAATTAAATACTCTGAGATTCTAATTTCTCTCAATGTTAATTAATATAGTTTGTTATGATCCATATAGTCAAATGCCTGTCCATGGGCATTAAAACACAAATACATACTCTTCTGTCATTCTCTATTTTCTGCCAAGATTCATCTAGTATTAGCAATGACATTCCTTGCACCATAGCCTCATCTTAACTCAGGTTGAAAGTCTAAAAGTTCTCTGTCAATGTACAGTCATAGCCATTTTTGGATTATCTTCAGTGATATTTCACTTGTATGTGACTTTAATGGTATTGTTTGATAAAGTCCACATTATGTAGGATAACCTTTCTTGGGAATGGGAGCAAATATAAATGTCTTCTAATCAGTTAGCATAGTCTTCCATATTTCCTGGCACTGACTCGTGTGCCTATCCATGGCTTTATCTTTTCATTGAAATATATCAGTTGATATGCCATTGATTGCTAGGGTTATTTTTGGACAATGTCTTCAGTGCAGCTTAGACTTCTTCCCATTAGCTCTTGATCATATGCTGCTTCCTAAAATCTTCCTGACCAAATCTTTTTCTAATTTCAGACAAAAATGAAGATTGAGAAAATATGACAACATTTTGTACATTCAATGTTTTATTCATTGGTAATGCATTTTTTAAAAGAATAAAAAATGGCAACTATACACATGGACTTTACCTGAGGACTGAATAGGAATCAAATTAACTACATCTGTGAAAGAATGATTGGAGAAGCTCAAATTCAGCAGTCAAACCCAGACCAGATGCTGATTGTGGAACAGACCATGAATTACTCATGAGCAAGTTCAAATTGATGTGGAAGAAAATGAAATACAAGTCGACTCATATGTATTTTAAAATCATCTCAAGAATAAGTTTGAATTTTCTGAGATGACATCAAAGACATTATCCATGAAGAGAACAAAAGAACAGTCAAAAGACAAGACAGAATGGAAAAATGGATGTCAGAAGAGACTCTGAAATTGCACTAAGCATAGAGAAATCAAAACGAAGGGAAAGGAAGAGATGTCTAGCTCTCCAATGCATATCAGGTGATTGAGAGGCTAGCGATCAGAAATTAATTAAAAGACGTGTTGCATTGAGAAAAATCTGCTTTCAAGTACCTCTCTAAAATGTTAAGAGACAAAAATGTCAATTTAAAGACTGAAGTGTATGTGATTTAAGCCATGTTTTTTAAAAAATTATACACTGTAATTTATATATCTGAACGTTAGATGATTAATAAAGATGACAGAACAAGAATTGATCTCTCTCGGTTGTGGTGTTTGAAAAGAGTGCTGAATATCTCTTGTACTTTTTTTGTTGTTATGTGCCACCTAGTTGCTTGTAACTCATAGTGACCCTATGTATAGCAGCTCTGAAACTTGCCCTGTCCTGAGCCAGTCTCACTGACTCTGACACACCTATCTCCACATGTCCCCAGTTACTGTATAAATCCATCTCATGTGGGTTATTCCTTTCCTGCACTGTCCTTCCACACTTCCAAGCCTAATGTCCTTCTCTAAGAACAGGTCCCTTCTGCCTATGTGCCCAAAATATGTGAGAAAGAGCTTCAAAATCCTAGCTTCTGAAAAGAAACTTGGTTTCACTCTCTCCAAAACAAAACTATTTGTTTTCTTGAAAGTCCATGGCATGTTCAAGACCCTTCTCCAGCACCACAACTCATCTCAAGGACTGCCAAAAACCAAACAAATATGCCTTGAAGTAAGTACAAGCTGGGCTGTTCCTTAGAAGCAAGGATGATGAACCTTCGCGTCATATACTTTGGGCATGTTGTTAGGAGGTGTCAGTCTTTGGAAGAGGCATTATTCTTCAAAAGTAGAGGATGAGCAAAATAAAGAAAGACTTCCAGCAAGACGGACTGACATTGTGACAATATGCTCCAGCATAGCAGAGATGATGAGGATGTGTATGTTCAGACCTGTTGTTTATAAGGTCAGTATGACTCATAGTCAACTTGATGTCATCTAATAACAAGAATAATCCATACTGAAGGGCATAGCCTTTCGATTTCAACTCTTCTTTGTTTTCTGCAAATATGGTTAAATCATCTGATTATAAATGATTTTTGCTGAATCTTCCTCCAATCTTGATATCATGCTATTTTTCTCATCGTTCAGTTTCTAAGATTATTTTTACAGCTTCCAGATTAACTACGATGAATAGGTATGATCAAAATGTACAACTTTAACCCATACCTTTCCTGCTTTTAAACATGCAGTACCTCCCTGTTCTGCTTGAAGCACTACTTCTTGCTTCATATATGTTACTCTTATAAGTGTTCTGAAATTCACTATCTTTGAAGTATCCTGCACAGACTAATGGATTTGTAGCCATTAAAATGTGAGTAAACACCTTTCTACTATTATCATCTTTCAGCCAAGATAAATCTGATTTTAGCACTATCTCTTTTTCCATAATCTTAATTCAAAGAGCCCTGGTGGCATTGTGCTGCCAATCCAGAGGAAGAGAGTTCAAACACAATAGTTGCTCCTTGGGAGAAAGATGGGCAATTTGCTCCCAGGTGATTTACTGCCTCTGAGAACCTGCCGGAATCTCAACTGTAAGTTCATTCTAACTTCACAGTACACATTTACAACAATTTCTGGATTAACTTGAATTTTTGTCATTTTTCTATAGCTGTATTGCTTACGCCATTTTAAATTATTATCAGCAGATTTTACTTGTGTGTGATATTAATGCTATTGTTCAATATTGTCCACATTCTGTTATATTGCCTTTTTTGCATATTTTGCACAGTAAGTAAAAGGAGGTATTTAGGAATCAGTAAAATGGAGTATATATATCACATTTTAGAAGCTTATTTACATATATCCATATCTATCTCTAGAATTATCTTTCACTGTATTTTGGAATTTATTATTCAGGCATGTATAGAGTATACACACACATATGCATGCTTGGTGTATAGTATGCTGACTTTCATAAATAAGCATTTAAAATAATGTCTAATATGACTTCATATTCAAGTTAGGCACAAAGAAAAAGAAAATTTAGTCATTATATTTTAAGATCAGGAAACTCTACCAAAATTAGTAGAGGGGGAAAACAATTCAAAACAACTAATATGGGAGAAAAAATAACCAACCCAAAGGGAATAAGAAATTAACTCTCTTAGCTTTACTTTGCAAGCAAATAGAAAAGCTGTGCAAAGAGTTAATTTAAAATAGATGACATTCTTGGGTCAGTTACTAGAAGTTAATTTTACTAGCTTTATTTGGTACATATAAAACAATATGGTGTGATGTATTCAGCTAGCTGTGACTCCTGGTGCGAACTCATTTCTATTGAGTCATCATATTGACCCCTGTCAGATTCATTTGCTGTGATTTGTTCCCTGAAGACAGACTTGAGCTATAATTCTGACTAGAAGTTTCTATTAAAAGTAATAAAATGAATGACATCAATTAATCATTTCTTGAATAAAAAGAAAACATTAAACTTTCTTCTTGTTGAATTGATTGTGACATGCCAAAAATTCCCAAGATCATGTAAATTTTCCATTCAATATGAAAATGGATTGAAATATATAGGAAAAAATATTGATTTTTTTCTACTACAGAAAGGAAATATAATAAACTGACATCTAAATAAACCCTCATAAATCATAACAAGTTCTAGAACTTTTATAGTAAGCACAGAAGAGAGCATTTTTTTTTGTTATCGCTTTTAGCAGAATCATGACATTGAGATTACCTTCTCTTATTCATGTGTCAACTCAACTCAACTCAACTCAACTCAACTCATTACCATTGAGTTGGAATTGACTCATATTTAACACTCCTGAGGGTTTTCATGGGGCATAGGCTGTAAATCACAACGGAGGAGACTGCCCTTCTTTCTGCCATGGAGGCCCTGGTAGATTTGAACCACCAGGGAATGCTGCCTTTGTGTTAGCAATGCAATTCTCTGAAGACTAGGACACCAGAGCTCCCTTTATTCACGTGCATTTTACAAATTTTACAAATAAAATTTTAAAAAAATAGTACAAACAGGAAGATTGACTTCTGCTTAATTTGAGACTAGATTAAATCTTCAATTATGTGATTCAGTTTTGTTTACCTATTAATTTTACCACTATTTATTTCATTATCCAATAATTCACACAATTATATCCCACCCACATAGCTAGAAAATACATTGCTTATATAAAATTCTACTATACTATGAAACTATTTTAAAGAAGTAAAAGAAGAGGTGATTACAAAGTCAAGAAGCAAAAATTTAGAACACATGGATGTGAAAATAATCAGAGTTAGTATCTACTCTACTACACAGTGTCGTCAAGTTAATTCCAATTCATAGCAACTATCCACCATATTTCCAAAGCTTTGAATCTTAATGAGAAGAGACTCATGCCTATCTTTTCCACCAGAGTCACTAGTTGATTTGAACTATCACACATCACAAAAGATGTGTGTTGTTTTTAACTACCAGAGTTCCTTTGAGTTAATATAATACAAACATTTTTACTTTGATATTCTAATTTACAAATTCCAAAAAAAAGAAGAAAACAATTGTGAGAGATACACTAATTCTCCTGTCTAACACTATATCACAATTTATAAGGACTAATTGCTGATTCTACAAGAATACAATATTTCTAAAAAGCATATTTAATAAGTAAAAGTAAATAAGTAAAACTTCCCATAAAAAGGACTTCTAATTCTATTATTAAATAAAAATTAAGTCAATGTTATATAAAAAAAGCACATAAATGGGAGGGAGAAAATTGTACAACAATAAATGAATATTTCAAAAACTAAGAAAAAGTGAACTTGGGGAAGGGAAGGGGAGAGGGAGAGGTAGTAAAAATGTGCAACAATGAATGAATGAAAATATAATTTTTATGTAAACTTTAATTAAAACAACAAAATAAAAATATTTTAAAAGACAATGTCAAATGAAAAATACTAAAAATTTAAAGCAAGATTTATAATCTTAGCAATAAATCATTTTTTATACATATCACAGTCATATATCCAACAAAAAGAAAATCTAAATGCTAAAATGTGCAGAAAAAATTCTGACGAGCAATGATTTAAGTGTGCCAATGCCACTAATCTTATTTCCTTATTTCTGGTACCACGGATTGTGGATACAATAGGAAATCTTTAACAATTCCTACCTTTCATTACCTATTATGTCATTGCCTATTGGCCCAGTGGTGAGGATTTTTATTTTCTTGATATTGAGATATAATTCACATTGAAGGCTTAGTCTTGGCTCTTTTGTAGCAAATGTTTTAAGTCCTTCTCCTTTCCAGTGAGCAAGATAGTAGCATTTGCATAACCCAATTTGTTTATGATGTTATATTCTACTTTTAAAAGTCCAGTTTCTTGAATAATTTACTTGCGATAAACACTGAATAAGTATACAATACAACTGAGAAAAGATTCCGTCCTAATACACCCATTCATATTTTAAACATTGCAGTGTTTCCTTGCTCTGTTTGGACAATAGCTTTTTTGTTTAGGAATAGGTTTCACATGAACATGATTAAATGCTCTGGCATTCACATTATTTCCAATGTTAGCTATAATGTGTTGGAATCCACACAGTCAAATAAATGCCTTTGCATGGTCAGTTAAACACCAACAGACCTCCCAGTATTCTCTGCTTTGAGCCAAGATCCATTTGACATAAGCAATAATACAGAGATATTCAAACTGATAATTGACAAAACAAGGATAGAAAATATTGTTAAAGTTTGCCTTCTTTCTATTTACCTCTAAAAACTCCAGAAAAAAAAAACAACAGATCAGTTTAATAAATTAATGTTGTTTTATTGGTGAAAATATAGAGATTATCAAAAAGAATGCTGAAAAACTACAGAATATATTACCCAAATCTCCAAGTGCATAAATTTGTTGAAAATAAAAATACTTTGATATTCCTCGTTCACTTATTGTCATGAAGTTGGAACAAATTCAAAGTTAATTTTACAGTTAGTTTTCAGATGCTATAATTCTCATGGGAGAAGATTGTTCAGCTTTCTCTGTCAGAGTGACTGATGAGTTTAAAGTAGCAGAGAGATGCCATTTTTTAGTAAGTCAGTCTGCTATTAGGGACCTCTCCAGGGTACTGAAGACCAACGGTGTCACTCTGGAGACTAAGGTATGGCTGATACAAGCTATGGTCTTTGCAATCACTTGTTATGCATTGGAGCATTGGACAATGATTAGCAAGAATAGAAGGAGAATCGATGCCTTTGAACTATGGTGCTAGAGAAGAGTATTGAATATACCATGGGCTGCCAAGAAAACAAACAGATTCATCCTGAAGAGGGTTAAGCCAGGCTGCTCCTTGGAAGCAAGGATTCTGGAGCTTCATCTGACATACTTTGGACATGTTGTAAGGAGGGACAGGTCCTTGGAGAGGGACTTCATGCTTGGGAGGGTGGACGAAAGATGCAAGAGGGGAAAATCTTCTATGAGGTGGATTGATTCAGTGACTGGGGTAATCGGGATGGGTTTGTCAGCGGCAGTGCAGATGACACAGGATGGAGCAGGGTTTAGGGCTGTTGTGCATAGGATCGCTAAGAGTCACAAGCATCTTGACAGCACATAACAACAACGATCCAACTCTCTAAGCACGATGCCATCATAGCTCCCTATTAGGCTCCTGTAAAAAGTGGGTACTTAAAATCTTTCATAAAAATAGTTAGAAAGTTAACTTTAAAATTGTTAAAAATTGGATTTTGTTGTAATAGAATAAAGATTGAAAACAATGAAGAGCAAAACATTTAAAATAATTATCTGTTGTGTTAAAACTTTTTAAAATGGCTTTTCTAGCCATTGCCTTAAGTCCCTCTGGGGGTATCATCTCCAAAAAGAATGAAAATAGATGTAGATGAATGAGATGAATTAGAACTTCTAAAAATCAAATACCTATGCACATCAAATCTTCTCCAACAAGGTATAAGGAAAAAACCAAAGACTAGAAAAATATAAGGAAATTACATGTTTTTATAAGGGACTCATATCTAAAATTTATAGAATACTCCACCACCCCAACAACAACATAAAAAAGGCAAACAACCAATTTGCAAAATGGGCACAAGATAGGAATAGGAACAGACATTTCCCCAAAGAAGAAATTTAGGTAACCAACAAATCCCAAACTTCCTGTAAACTTTCACTGAAGTTACAATAAAAAATAAACTAATTTTGAAAATTATTTTTCAAGCATTGCTTTTAGCCACTTTGCGGGGATAGTCTCCAGTTGTCTCAATGGCAGATATCATTCACTATTGACTAGTGTCATCTACATCATCAACAGTTGTAAAACCAGTATAAGAGGAGAGTTGTCTATATTGTGGAAATATTACAGCAAGACAAAGCCTGACAGAACCCTGGAGAAAGAGTCAGAGTTAAAGATTTTGCTTGCATGACAACTGAAGGAAGAGCTAACTTGTGACTGCTGTAAGATAAAGTTTGCTGGACAAGTGGGGAAACCAGCAGTTTCTTGTCTTTTGTTGATGGATTAAACCTGGATTTTCACTTGTTGACTGAGAAGCTATATTCATTAATTGGGTTATTTTTTTTGTCTTTCTGTTAACTTGTCTTGAGAATGCTGATCATTCAATCTGGAATTTCTCTTAATGCCTGTTAAATAAAAAACTGATAGAATTCATGTAGTAATGAACTGGAAGAGAAAAAAAAAAGGCAAACTGATAAAATAATTAGCTGATAAAAAACTTTATGGATCAAAGTGCACATGATTCAAGTCATGGTTATTTCAATCAGTGCTGTGCATCTGAGGAATAAACATTGAATAAGAATGTCAGAAAAAGAATTTATTCCTTTGAGCTGTGCATGGAGAAGAGTTTTGAATATTCCATGGACAGCCAAAAAAACAAACAGATATGCCTTGGGAAAAGCGCCGACAGAGTGTTTCTTGGAGGCAATGATGACAAAGCTTCATCTCACATATTCTAGACATGTTACTAGGAGAGACTACTCGTTGGAGAGGGTAGTCATCATTCTTGGGATGGTGGAGGGTCAGTAAAAGAGAGAAAGACTCTCAACCAGAAGGAATAACCTAGTCACTGCAGGAATGGTCTCAAGTCTGTCAGAGATGATGAAGATGTCACAGATAAAAAGAACATGGTTCAGATCTGTTGTTCATAGGGTCACTATTAGTTATATATGAATCAACAATACCTAAAAACAACAACATAAATGAATCTATTATTTGATATAATGATGAAAAATGTTTTCTTCTGGTTGGAAGGCACTGAAGATAAGCTTTGAGAAGAGGTGCATCTCAAAGAATATTGCTGTTGTTAAGTACCATCGAGTCAAGTATAACTCACAGTAACCTCATGAATAATAGATCCAAACCCTGTCCTATCCTGTGCCATCTTCATGTCTCCTGCCACACTGGAGACCATTGCAAAAGTCACCACGTTAATCCAGCTGGTTGAGGGTCTTCCTCTCCTTTCCCAAGCTTCCACCCATCCAAGTATCCTGTCCCTATCCAAGAAATAGCCCCTCCTAGCGTGCCCAAAGTATGTGAGGTGAACTTTCATTTTTGCCTCCAACGAGCACTCCAACTGCACCCTCTCCAAGGCATATCTGCTTGTTCTTTTGACTGTCCCCAGGATGTCCAGTGCTCTTCTCCAATACCACAACTCCAAAGTATCAATTATTCTTCTATTATCCTTATTCATTGTCCAGATCTTAAATGCAGAGCAAATGACTGAAAAGACCATGACTTCAAAGAGTAATTGATCTTAATTATATGAGATCTGACAGCATATTGGCAAGAAGCTTTATTTCAATCCCAAAAGTACATGGCTTGAATTCACCAGGAGAATTCACTGGGAGAAGCATGAGCAATTCAAAGTGTGATTAACCAGCTCTGAAAACCTACTGGAGGGTCATTTATGAGTCAGTTCCAACTCAATGGTACTCAACAATTATATGAATATAGTAAAACTTACAGGACATCCATTTGCTGATTGAGTGCAACTCAGAATGAGAAGGAAAGGGTGGCAAGCATCAATTGATAGTTAGAATGGGGGATGTACAGAGTATGGGCTAGGAAAACGAGAAGTTTTTCCAAAATTAAAATAGAACATAAAAAATGATATTCAAATTATTTGTGTATTAAAATGAACTAGTATGAGTGATTCTGGATAACACAATCATTTAGTCTAATAGGATTTACAAGTGAAAGGAAAATGATGCCACACAGTTTACGAAAATTTTAAGACCTTTTAAAATGAAAAAGCTGTCAGTGAACGAATAATGTCCATATACAGACAAGAAGGTTGGTCAATAAAACTATTATTTAAATCTACTTAACTTAACGATGAAAGTAAAGGATAAAGCAGAAAAAGGATTAGATAAACTCAAAATTGATGAATCATGTAATCAAAATTCATAAATAATTACTAATGATTACTGATAAAAATTAGAAACAATGAAAAAGAACACCAGGCGACAGAAACAACATCAGATATCAAAAGAGAGGGCTTTTTAAACACCTTTTACTTATTCATTGTAAATATCTGAAAAATAGAAGGAAACAAAGACTATATATGTTGATTTCACAGAACAGAACACATTGAAATAAAAATTACTATATTGTAGAAGACTATATTGAAGGAAGGTTGCTATGAGTCGCCTGTGACTCCACAGCACTTAACAGCAATAACATCAACATAGAAAGAGAGATCAGCTGGCCCAGTGGACAGAAAGCGATGCTACCAAGCCAAAGGTGGGTGACTTAATCTGTGGCCCTCAGGCCTGTCTTTCATTGTTTTTGTTCAGACATTCGTCTAGGTCGTATAGCCCTTGTGAACAAGTTGCTGTACAGTGGTAATTTGTGAAAACTGTGACACTGATGTGTCAAATTCATTAATGTCTGATTACCTAATGTAGACAGGGAGTGGGGTGGAGCTCCCCAATTGAAACAAGCTTGGAAGGAGGAGTGGCATCCACTTCCGTAATAGCTTGCCTCTGGAAACCCTATGAACCTGGAGAGAGGATGAAAGACACCCAAGCATTGAGGACTCTCCTTCATAGGGTCGCTATGAGTTGCCTGTGACTTGACCACACTTAACAACAACAAAAACATACTGAAGGAGAACAGTATCCTATCTAGGAATTGAATATGGAACAGACCCACAATTGCTGATAAGGCAAGTTTACACTGAAGTTGAAAGGGAAGAAAATTAGAACAAGCTCATGTGAGCCAAAAACACAACCTTGATTCTATCCCACCTATATTTAGAAGTCATTTCAAGAACAGGTTTACACCATGATAAAAAAAATCAGACAGATAGTGGAATCATATCAAATACATTGTGCATGAAGAATACAAAAAATAATTTAAAAGACAGAATGAAAAGGACAAAGTAGATGTAATAAACACAGAAACTTTCTCAAGAATGTTGTTGTTGTTATGTGCCATCGAGTTGCTTGTGACTCATAGTGACCCTATGTACAACAGCTCTAAACTTTGCTCTGTCCTGTGCCAAACACACTGCCCCTGACACTCCCATCCCGATTACCCCAGTCACTAAATCAATCCACCTCATAGAGGGCCTTCCCCTCCTGCACTGTCCCTCCAACCTCCCAAGCATGATGTCCTTCTCCAAAGACCGATCTCTCCTTACAACATGACCAAAGTATGTCAGAATCCTTCCCTCCAAGGAGCAGCTTGGTTTAACCCTTTCCAGGATGAATCAGTTTGTTTTCCTAGCAGTCCATGGTACCCGCAATACTCAAACACCAAAGCTCAAAACCATCAATTCTCTTTCTATCCTCCCTAGTCATTGTCCAACTCTCTGATGCATAACAAGTGATTGCAAATACCATGGCCTGATTCAGACACACCTTAGTCTCCAGAGAGACACCACTGTTCTTCAGTACTTTGGAGAGATCCCTAACAGCAGACTTTCCCATTGCAATACATCTTTTAATTTCTCAAGAATGTAGAGTGGCTAAAATGGAGGGTAGAAATATAAAGTAAGAGGGATTTACAGAAGATTTCTGGGGGCAGTTCAGGAAGATAAGTTTTATTATAAAATGCACAAACATCTGTAGTCAGATTGCTAAAAGAAGGAAGCAAACCAAACCAAACCCCATATTTGGTAATTATGAAGCTAAAAGAACAGAAAAAAATCTTAATTTGCAATAGTGAATAATTCATTGGTTCAAATACTGAATGACATAGATAATATCAACAGAAAATAAAAAGATTACAAAAAGACACTGTAACAAAAAGAGTTAATTGGTATCCAATCATTTTCAGAAGTAGCATACAGCTAAGAACTGATGATACCGAAAGAAAAAGTCTAAGTTGTAATGAAAACCCTGCTGAGAAATAAAGCTATAAAACTGACAAAATATTAATTGAAATGCTTCAATGAACAGATGACACAGAGGAAGCATTAACTTCTTTATACTAAGAAAACTGCAGAAGAGCTACCATAGCAATCAATAGAAAAAGATTCAAATACATTTATTTTAAAAAATAAAGGAGATAAAAAATAAAGGTGATAAAAAATAAAGGAGAAAAAACAATACAATTAATATCACTTGCAAATACAGTAATGCTAAAAGTATTTATAAAATGATTAAAGCAGTACATTGGTGGTAACCTGTCAGAAATTCAAGCTGGATCCAGAATAAATAAGTGATATCACTGCTCTTATCAGATGGACCTTAACTAATCGCAGACTATACCAGAAATATGTTTACTTATATTCTATTGACTATAGAGTGTTAGACTGTGGAGCATGTTAAATTATGGATAATGTCAAGAAGAATCGGAATTGCAGAACACATAAATGTACTCATGGAGAACCTGCACATAGAATGAAGAAGAATTTGAACAGAGCAACAAGATACTCTATGGTTTAAAATAAGGATAAATTTGTGTCAGAGATGTATCTTTTCACCAAACTTATTCAATCTGTATGATGAACAAAATAAAGAAGTTGGACTATATGAAGAAAAATGTGATATGAGATTGGAGGACAAATCATCAACAACCTGTTGACACTCAGTTGACATAATCGTGCTTGATGAAAATGAAGTAGATTGGAAGCACTTACTAAAGAAAATCAATGACTACAATTTTCAGTATGATCAAACCTCCAAACATGGTAAATACAAATAATCAAAATTGGACCAGTAAACAGCATCATGCTAAATAGAGAAAAGACTATCAAGAATAGCATTCAGAATTATAAAAGGGCCTATACAGTCTGGGGATGACTGAGTTTGACATCTGACAGCTTCATAAAGAGGAACTTTCCCCATCAATGCAGAGAGCTACTATGTAAAACTTGCCACCCCCGTATTCCTGTTCCTATTTCCACAAATCACTGGGTTCTATATTTGTTGTTGACTCATAAATTTACTCATAGTTGTGGTGCCAAGAGTTGGGTTTATTAGGGAAATTGTCTGGGGAGTGGGAAAGGCAAAGAATACCACCCAATGCAAGTCCAGGCTTTAGTCAAGCAGTCCCAAGCCAGATTAACAGCAAAACACAAATCCTTAATTAGTATAAATTCTGGTTTCAGTTCAGCACAAATCCAAATCACTCAGCAAGGTTTGCCTCAGAGCAGTTATAAGTTTTTTTTCTCTTAACCACCTGACAAGAACAGCAAAACCTTTAATGATAGTCTTTATCTCAGGACTCCTCTGATTATACCTTACCACAATTTCTCCACAACAATGTCACAATCTCTCCAGCACTATCACCAGGGTTTCTCTCTGGTCTCATTCTCACCAGTTCTTCCTCCAGTCTCCCTCAAGTCTTACTGCACAGCATAGGAAGCACTCTTTTATCCTAGTCCCACAACTATTGGGGATACGAAAGTCTAGTGTCTATAGTTAAGGTAGCTGGACACCAGAGGGGGCTAATGTAATGGCTAAAAAAAAGCTAACTTTTAAGCTAACACTGAAACAATTAAAAATGGAAAAAGCAATCAAATAAATTACAAATTATGTAATTATGCAGATATGTTCTAAAAGACTTTCTTAAAGTGTGAAAAGTAGATTTGTCCCCTTAAGACAAAGTACAGCTGACCCTAGCCATCATATCTTCTACACTCTTCTTTGCATACAAAAGCAGACAATATATAGGAAGACAAAGATGATGTGTTTGAATTATGATGCTGTTAGAGTATTGGATAAACCACACGCTGCCAGAAGAACAAACAAATCTGTCTTGCAAAAAGTGTCTCCAGGCTGCTCCTTGGGACGAAGGATGGAGAGATCATCCCTCTTACTTTAGACAGGTTATTAGGAGGGACCAAGGACTAGAACATCATGGTTAGTAAGTAGAATGTCAGCAAAAAAGGAAAAAGACTGTCAATGAGATAGATTGACAGCGGAGCTGCAACAATGGGCTCAAACAGAGCAATGACTGTGAGGATGTATCAGCAGGTATGAACCAAACTGATGGCATCAAACAACAATCCTCTTCGGATCCTAATACATCAACTTAGTATATAATCCTCTATAAATCACACAGACCTTGCTAGTGGAAACACATTGTTTGTTGGTTTTGTCCAAGATTTACTTTACTCTGTTGGTTGTGGAATCAATTCAGGTCAGGGAGAAAACCTCCAAACAGCTATTGTGAATCAACAGGCAAAAATTAGACCGCCTGGTGTGTGAATGCCAGAGTATAAAACAGTTTTTGCTTTCTCCCAGAAAAGTCAGCTTAAGTTGTGATGTCGAATAAGTCTGTCAAAGAAAATGACTATTTTCTCAAACATTTTGTGGCTGGTCAGAGGAGCAAAACAGGTCAAATCCATAAGCAAAACTTTGCTACATCTTTATTGACTTGTTTCTTTTTTCAAATAGTGATACTAAAATAGACATTTCTATTGTCCTAAAGGTATGTTGTCATTTTCTCTGTAAGAATAACTAAATACAAACAGGCTAGCAGCCCAAGGAGATGGCCAAGTGCAAGTTTAGCATCGAAGGTTTGTCTAATTTGATTAGTCTCATTAGAGACTGAAGAGTATTAGATACAGAAAATTCTTTAAGAAATGGTTCCCACTCATCTCAAACTAACAGGCACAGAGGGAAACAAGTACTAGTGCACTACAAACCTAACATCAGTACAGCTGCAATTTTTGGATGGCAGCAGGTTTCTAAACACCTTCCACCTCCTTAAACAGAGATATTTGACCTCATAGAGTACACAGAAGAATCTGCTCTGGACAGAGAGGCTACCAAACTCTACTTGAAAGAATCCATCAGTTCCCAACTAGATCATTGCTAAAGCAATTACTTTTTCTATTTTTTCCTGTTTCTTATCGCAGCAAAGTTACATTTAGCTCTCAATCTGAACTCTGCCAATTCTTATTGCTGTATGACAGCCAATCATAAGTTAAATTCAGTCACCTCTGAAGTTGTAGAGGCTACTTTTTGCTTCCCATTCAGTATTTTTTACTAAAACTTGTGACCAACTTTCACTTCTCAATTACTCTCCAATATTTATACAGTCAGTAATTAGAATTTCAATAATTATATTTAATTTGCCTCACACTCTTCAAATGATCTATAATTACTCTCCAAATGCATTACTCTTCCTCTCTTTCACACATGAAAGTGCACACAGACAAGCACACATATAGACAAGTACACATTTTTTAGTAAAGAGTTGATTGGAATTAATGTCTTCTTCCTGACACAAATACATGTATATATTAATCACATATTAAAAAATGAAAAAAGCTAATAAGAATAAGGACAAAAAAAAGAAGGACAAAATGAATGTTAAACGTTGCCAGTTCCATTTAGCTAAGAAACTTCTAAATATACTTATATTCTTAAGAGAATAATTTGTATCCTGTTTAGAAGTCAGTTTTAAAAACAAACAAACAAAAAGATTCTCTAAAAATAATATGGGAAAAATTAGAAGAGCTAAACAGTAGATTTCTAAATGAAAAATCAAAGGTTCCAACCCACAAACCAATCTATGGAGAAGCACTTGGCAATTTGCTTTGATAAAAATGTATAGCCTTGTATACTTTATTATTGCTGTTAGTAGGTGCCATTGAGTTGGGTATAGCTTATAGTTACATTTCTGAAAACACAAACACATCTGATCCTTGCCTTATCTTATGTCATCCTTACCATTTTTGATACATACTTGACCCCACAGTTAAAGTGACTGTGTCAATTTATATTGTATGGGCTTTTTCTCATTCTCTGATACTTCATTTTTCTTAGCATGATCATGTCTTTTTCCAGGGACTGACCACCCCTGACAATATGCCCAAAGTATGTGAGATGAAGTTTTACCAACCTTGCCTATAGGGAACACCTTTGATGGACCTCTTCCAAAACAGACTTCTTATTCTTTTGGCACTTCATGGATATTCAGTAATCTTCTTCCACACCACAATTCAAAGTTGATTTTTCTTCCATCATCCTTACTCTAGTGTTAAGTGTATGTTCTTCAAAATGGCTTCACAGCCACTGTCTTTGGCTTTGCCATGCATTTGGGTGGGAAAATGTGAACAGGGTGTGCTAGCCTATTTATAAGGGTACTGGCTAGTCTCCTTATTAAACTGAGCCGACTGAGTAGTACATTTTGAAGATCTCACCCTCAGCAAAGAAGAAGCAAGAGAATGCAGTTCACCCATCAGGGCCACAGATACTTCCTACAGCCAAACCTACAGGAGAACAGCAGCAGCCACATCAGAAAACCAAAGACTCAACATGAGACAGAACTAACCTTGGGACTGCTACTACACTGAACAAGAAATAGTAGCTTTTTGTTCAAGGCTTTTGTTTTTATTTTGTTTCATTTTTTAGGATGGGATTACTGTTGTTGTTAGGTGTGAGTTGAGTATGACTCACAGCAATCATATGAACAACAAATCTGAACCCTGTCCTGTCCTGTGTCATTCTCACAATCCCTGAACACATTCAAGCCCACTATCACAGTTATTCTGTCAACCTACCCTTCCTTTCTTTCACTGTTCCTCCACCATCCCAAACATAAAGTCTCTAAGGAATAACCTCTACTAACAACATGCTCAAAGTATGTGAGATCACCGCATCGTCTTTGCCTCCAAAGAGCATTCTGGATGCATCTTCTTCAAGACATATCTGCTTGTTTTTTGGCAATTCATGGGATAATTTAGCACTTTTCTCCAACTTTACAAAACAAAGGCATAAATTCTTCTGTCATCCTTATTAACTGTCCAGCTTTCAGATGCATAGCAAGTGACTGACTAGTGCTTGAATCACACACACCTTAGTCCTCAAAATGACATCCTTGTGCAACAGGATCTGGCTTTGTCCTAGCTTCATAGTCATTGTCACAGCCATTAGTGCAACCATTGTATCAGTTAATCTCCACAAGAGTCTTTATCCTCCTCTTCTTTTTGAACTTGTGGCTGTAAACTGCATGGGAAGAGATTGTTTATATTTCTCGCACAAAGCTAACAGTGGAGTCCAAATGTCAGAGGAATACCACATTTTGATTGGCAGCACAATAGAAACACAAATTTAATAATTAAGAAGAAAAGTTAAAAATGGATTTCAAGTTTTGTGCAAATTAAAAAGAAATATAGACAAAAATCTACTGACATGGATAATTCTAACTCACAGTAACTCTTTTTCTCCCAAGAAATAGCTGGTCGCTTTCAACTGCCAATTCATTCATTCATTCATTCATTTTAATAGTAACCCCATGTAACCCACTGTAGTAATCCACCATGACACTGTTGTTGTTATGTACCTTTGAGTCAGAAGAGACCCATAGCTGGCTCTCCAGTGTGTTTTCAGAGGCAGCTAACCAAATGGAAAAAGATTGGCCATCTTTCTCCTGTGGAGCAGTGGGTAGATTTAAACCTCTTGCCTTCAGGATTGCAGTATATCTTCTTACCACTAGACCATCAGAGCTCACTCGCTGTGACACTGTTGTTATTGTCAGATGCCATCACGTTGCCTGTGACTTATAGTGAACCTATGTACAATAGCTCTGAATACTGCACTGTCCTAAGCCCGTTTCACTGACCCAGGCACACCTATTCCCATGACTCCATTTACTGTGTCAATCCATCTCACCTGGGGTCTTCCTCTCATGTGTTGTCACTCCACCCTTTCAAGCATGATGTCCTTGTCCTATGACTAGTTCCTCTTGGCCACACACCCAAAATATGAGAAATGGAGTTTCAAAATCCTTGTCTCCAAGTAGAAACTTGATTTCATACTCTCTAGGACAGACCTGTTCATTCTCTTGACAGACCATGGTATGTTCAATACTCTTCTCTAACACCACAAATCAAAGCCATTCTCTGCCACATTCAAAGCCACAAATCAATTCATCTGCCCTCCTTAGTCATTGTCCAGCTCTCTGATGCATAGCAAGTCCTTGTGAAGACCAAGGCCTGGATCAGGCACACCTTAGTCCCTAGACTGAATTCATTATTCTTTAGCACTTTGCAGAAGTCTTGTTATTTTTTTGTGCTGTTGAGTTGGAACCTACCCATAGCTGACCCTCTGGTAGGTTTTCAGAGGCAGTTAATCACATGGGAGGAGACTGTCCATTTGAGGTTGCTTAATTCCCACAAAAAATTCAGCCATGCTGTCAAGACAGAACTGACCCATAACAAACCCACCGGTGGATTTTCAGAGGCTATAAATTGCGTGGGAAAAAATTTCTCATCTTTCTCCTGTTCACTCTGATAGATCTGTACTGATAGATAAGCCCTACCTTTGTGCTGGCAGCACTATAGATGCCCTATGAACTAGGCCACCCGAACTCTATAATATACACAAACGCAATGACTCATGGACCAGTTTGACAAACCTATTTTTGAAAAGGGGAAACATGACAACTTTTAATAATAAATACATTCAATATAGCTGAAGTCTCTTTAATAAGTATTTTTTAACCTGTGACTTAGAACTTTCAAATTGACAGTAAATTCCAAAGGTAACTACACTCTGATATGTCCAAGGTACTGTAGGGGTTAAAAAAATGCTTTTTTACAAGTAAAGCAACTGTCAATGTTCATGATTTGATACAGATAAAAAAATTTAACAAATTATATTTTATCAAAAAGATTGACAATAATCCTCCCACTAATCTTGATACCACAAATCTACGAAAAATATTTTAAGATGCTTTAGAGTAATCTACATTTTAAAAGAGATAATTTGGCAACAGAATAGAACTTGGAGAAGACCTTTCTTGGTAAAATAAAATTAACCTAAAGATATTTTAAATAGGCCTCATATATGATAAAAGATTGTTTATGAATCTGGTCTGGAAAACAATATATTTGAATTTTGTGAATAAAGTAGCGTTTTTTAAAAAAAGACTGTTTATGAGATATCCCTTGAAATTCCTAGGAAACAAAATCAGTGACTATGGCTACACCATAGTTTTATACTATCAGTAAGAAACACTTCCCAATAAAACAGAACACACATGTTTCAATGATTAAAAGCTACCATATAACAGAGATGCAAGTGGATGATTTTAACAAATAAACATTTATTTCCTTATTGTTTAGTAGGTGCAACTCTCCCAGTTCTGAATGGAATCTTGTTTCTTTCATCATCTACCTCCCTGAAATTTCCTGGATGTTTCCATATGTCTTGGCCTTTCCCAGTTATATGACATTTCTTTAAATAGGGACCTTGGATTAAAATAACATATTTGACTTCTTAATGGGAATGAGGTTCCTTCTCAGTTCACTTTCCTCTCCTTTCATCTCCAATAAGGTAAAAGGGATTGCAGACTAAATCTAGGACAGTTCCCCTTACTTTGGTCTAGAGATGTGACAATACATTTGACGAAATTTCAGTGAAGCCTGAAAACTTACCAAATGTAGTAGTAAATCTTCAACTGTTTATGTATTATCAAACCAAAGGCAGAAGAATACTTGAAACAATGTTTGTTTGTTTTTTTTAAAAAAGAAAAACACCAAAACCTTTTTCATTCAAAATAACACTACCTATAAAATTGAAGAAAGAAATATACTCTTGAGTAAACTGGTCTTTGAAAACACAGGTATGACTGACCAAATCAGGGCTGTTGTTAATCTAAAAATAAGAAATAAGAATCTCAAAATAACTGAAAATGATAATCCAATTTGATCTTTCAGACACTAGTCAGTTTGTCATGGATTGAATTGTGGCCTTTCAAAATACATGTATATAATGAGATAAAATATGTAAACTTAGTAATGATTCCTCATGATCTAATAAGTAAAGTAGTTGTAAAAAGATTACAGGTGTAAAACAGCACTACTTTGTCACATCAAAACCCTGATCTGAAGTAAAGACAGTTTCCCTAGGGTAGGCTTGTAATATCTTTTTATCTACACAAGAGTTAAAAGGGGAAGAAAAAGAGCTGAGAAAAGGGACTTTAGTACCAACAAGAGATAATCATCAGGAATGAAGTATGTCTTTTCTGTCTTAGGTCTCTACACAAGAAAATCTTCTTGACACCAGAGTATCCGAGACATTCGAAGATCTCCAAGGACTACTTGGCCTATAGATACACAGGCAGTAGAAATTTCTCCAGAAACAATAAAGAAAGTGGGTCTTTTCATATAGCTGGAATCCTGAATTTTTACTTATACCCTGCTGAACTGTAAGAGGAAACTTCATAATCTTTAAGACTTTAGGAAACCCCTAAACTGCATAACCTTCATTACGCAGATGACATAACCTTGCTTGTCAAAAGTGAGAAAGACTTGAAGCGCTTGTTGGAGAAGATCAAAGAACATGCATATCCTTCAATATGGATTGCATCTCAATGTCAAGAAAAACAGAAATTGTCACTACTGGAACTATAGGCAACATGAAGATGGAGAAAAGTTTGAGACTGTCAATGACTTCATATTACTTGGATCGATAATCAGTAGTACACTTGGTACCAGTAGTGAGGAGATCAGAAAACATATTGGACTGAGAAAGTCTGTGGTCAGGGACCTCTCCAAATTACTGAAGAGGCATGATGTCACTTTGAAGACTAAGGTGTGCTAGATTCAAGCCATGGTCTATTTTACAACTTCCTTTGCATCTGAGAAAAAGATAATGAATAAGGATGGCAGAAGAAGACAAACCTATGGGGTTGGAGAAGAGTATTGAATATCCCAGGGACTTGCAAAAGAACCAACAAGAATGTCTTGGAGAAGATGCAGTAAGTGTGCTTTTTGGAGGCACAGAAGATAAAACTTCATCTCACACTTTGAGTATGTAGTTATGAGAGGCTACTCCTTGGATAAGGACACCATACTTGTAAAGTTGAACAGTTGGCAAAAGAGCAGAAGACCCTCAACTAGTTGGAGTCACATAGTGACTGCAAAAATGAAGTCAAATATATCTGAGGTGACAATGGCATAAGGTAGGACATGTTTCAAGAATGTTGTTCATAGGGTCACTATGGTTTATAATTAACTCAATGACACCTAACAACAACAAAACTTGTATAGAATGAATTTATTTGTGTTATGCCCATCCACTTGTAGTATCTCTGTTGAAGTACTGACAGAAAATTAAGACATAGTTTCTTAAAAGTTTTTTTTACAATAGAAAATTTTGCTGTTCATCTGTCTACTGATTTGCTTTCTTCATGTTACAAATCTCTTGGTTTAAAAAGAATTTAAACTGAAAATGATTCTTAGTCCTGTTATCATTAAAAAGGCAACTTAATTAATAGTATAACTCATATTTACAACCAAATCTCAGATGATGCCTTAGTGTAAGATATTTATATTTTACACTGTATAAACATTTAATCAATTTGTGAAGCAATGATGCTTCACTTAGTAATTGCTTGAACTGTTATGCAAACAGAATCTTTGTGTCAAAAGTATTTCATAATGATTCATTTATGAAGATAATAAATTAAAGACACAACAGGAATAAAATAAAAGGGAGAATAAAGTGCATTTCATAATTTAAAAGTGCAGCCTTCTCTTATAACATTTTTAAACAATTATGTTCTCCCAATAAACCTCATTTAAATTCATGAAGTAGTAAAAGACATATTAGTGTTCAAGAATCTTCATTCTTTATATATGTTAAAACAAAAATTTACAACATGGTGTGTACATATAAAATAATTTTCAAAGTACATACATAATTGCTATGTGGTTTTGCAAAGAATAAAGTTTAAAATTATGTTGCCATTCATTTCCTAATTTTAGACTGATCACTCCTTCACTTAAAAATAAAAACATCCAAAGATAAACAAAAGTTTATTTGTAGAAACACAGGCTAGGCCTCTTGATGGATAAACAAAGTTCAAATACTTAGAAAACTGCCAGGAATAGAAGAGAAAGAAATGTTCTATTTTATTTTTGCTTGGTATGAGTGTTGCCATAGTACCCAATGGACCAAATCATTCTAAATTTTAGCCAGAAGTTCAACAGCATTTTTAAAAGTGGCCAAGTGAAGTAAAATGTTATAGAACAACCATGAAGCTTTCTGATAAATAAAACACCTGAAAAATTGCAGTTATTCAGGCTCTACTTTATGTTCCAGTCTCATGGTGTGGTTTATCAGTTCTTAAGCATTCAAATCAATTACTCGAGACCAGAGGACTGCATCTTTGAAGTCTTAAAATACCTTATGAACTCTTGGAAATAATTTCAGTGTACCTTCCAATACTCAATAATCTTATTATAAAGAATAGAATTTTACATAATTGTCTCATTGAACTAACTTAATAAATATTGATCAAAACATTAATTTTATGATATAAATAAATGAGTGGCCTCTCTATATATTATACCACAAGTTTCTCACAAAAATCCTATCTTTTACCACTTAAAAATCATGTCATTCAAATTTGCAAATGAAATAATTCTAAGGATACATTTTCACCAGTCCTTTTATGAAATTACTCCATTAAGAGATTTATTACAGGATATACAGGAGATCCAGTGCTTTAATGATAAGGAACTGTATGCCAACCCAAGGACACACAGTTTGCATACATCACCTTGTACAAAGAAAACAAAGATGGACCAACTAATGCCTCTGAAATTCTGCTGGAGGGTCAGCTATAGATCAGATCTGACATTACAGCACATAGTATATATATGATATTGCCAATAGCTTCATCTTGCTTAGATCCACAGTTAACACCATTGGTACAAGCAGTGAGAAAATCAGAAGACACATGGTACTGGGAAAGTCTGCAGTTAGGGAACTCTCCATATTATTGAGAAGTAATGATGTCAGTTTGAGGACTAAGGTACATCTGATTTCTGACCATGGTCTTTCTGATCACTTACTATGCATATGAGAGCTGGACAATGAATAAGGATGACAGAAGAAGAATTGATGCTTTTAAGTTGTGGTGTTAGAGAAGAGCTCTGACGATCCATGGACTGCCAAAAGAACAAATAGATTATGTCTTGGAAAGTGTTGTTGCAAAGTGCAGACAGAGTGTTGACTGGAGGCCAGAATGATGTTTTGTTTCACATACGTTGGGCATGTTGTTAGAACAGTCTATTACTTGGAGAGCAACACGATGTTTGCAGTGGTGGAGTGTTGGTGAAGGAGAGGAAGATCCTTAACCAGATAGTTTGACTAGTGTGTCAGGAAGTGTGAAAATGGGATGATGTTCAGATCTGTTGTTCGTAGGGTTGCTATGAGTCATATACAACTCGGTGGAACCTAACAACAACTACATGGTTCTGAGTGTTCTCGGGCTACACTGTCAAATTTTGGACCCAGGAAGGCAGTAAAATTGGTTTTGAGATAAATAGAAAGAGGTATGGCGGTGTGGGGGACATTTCCGACCTCATGAGAATAGGTTTTGTGCTCTTGATACTGTTGACAGAGTCTATTCCCTTTGTGAAGTTAAAAAAGGCCAGACATGGCCATCACATATGGCTCTTGCTCATTTTACACATATATATTTTACTCTATGTAACTTGTTTATTGTTTTTCTTTTTCAGTATGATACTTTGTATGAATATGCCACTATTTATTTAACATATTATTTGTGCTGGTATTTCAGTTGTACTAGGAAAGAAATACATATCCAAAGTGTGTTAATGAGCCTTCATTCAAATCATAGTTGGTGTTTTAGAAAGGAAGCTATAGAATGAATGTTTAATTCATTTGATATGTTACAGTGCATTTTAAACGGTACTCTGTAAAACTCATCATTTTAGATCCTCTCCAGAGATTGAAGTTTTATTCAAAGCAGTATTTTCTGTGTTTCTAATGACTAAGTAAAAGATGATATATTGATAATATTTACTTAGCATATTAAACCTATACTTCCTTAAATACAGTAATTTAACCTATTTTAGAGTTTGCAGACAATGTTCTTCTGTTTCACATTGTGGTGTTAAAGGTTATTGTTCAAAATGGTTTTCCTTGACATTGATAAACTTTTTCTTTTGTGAGGAAGTACTAATTGTATTAAAGAAACTGGATTAGGGTGGCATATAAACCCCATCCTCCTAGAGGCCTATATAAACTCAGGGAAGCTCAGTACTTTTACTCTTTGAGGCATTTGCTCTCCTGGGATATAGTATCCAGTTCACCACACTGACAGTCTCCAGTCTGTGCACCCACACCCTTTATCAACCACAGTTCTACGAGCCATTTCCCTGATGGTTGTAATTACTCTAAAACTTTTCAACTAACTACAGAACCCAAGGGACATAGATGAGTGGGGAAACAAAACAGATTAGAAACAGTTGATATAGGAAATAATGGAGTGGCGCAGAAGATTAAGCGATTCAGGCAATAGTCTTTCTGATTACTTGCTATGCTATGTATATGAGGGATGGAGAATGAATAAAGATGACAAAGGAAGAATCGAAGCTTTTGAGCTGTTGTGCTGTAGAAGAGCACTGAACATCCCATGGATTACCAAAAGAAAAAATAGCTGTGTCTTGGAGAGGGTGTAGCCACAGTGCTCTCTGAAGGCAAGAACAATGAGGCTTTGCCTCACATACTTTGGGTGTGACAATAGAAGGGTGCAGGGTCAGCGAAGGAGAGGAAGACCATCAACCAGGTGGATTGACACGGTGACTTCCACAATGAGTTCTTGTGTGTCAGGAAGTATCAGGATGGTGCCTGATAGAACAGAGTTCAGATCTTTTGTTCACAGGGTCTCTATGAGTTGTACTCAACTCAACGGCACCCAATAACAACAGCAGATTAAACATTTGGAACATTGTTGATGTCTGCCTTTCAGTAAGTAGTTTGCTACTCATCTTGAAAGAATGGACTCTGAATAAACATCTTTATTACGAGATGAGAAAACTAGACATTAATATATAAGTTGCCAGTGAGTTCTAAGGAATTAATTGCTTCAAATATTTATTATTCTGAATGATTATACAAAATTTAGGAATATTTGGAAATTTAATATCACTGGAAATTTTACCAGCTGGATGTAGAAAATATCTCTTACCTGTTATGTTGTTTTGTTCAGTGTTTCATTTTAATGAAACACTGGAAAAATGATCACAACTTTACTTCAATGGTTAATTACGCATTAAATCTAAATATTGCTTTCCAATTTTCTGCCACAAATACCATTACTTTAATTAAATACAAGGAATCTATCTCCAGTAAAGGTTATATAAGAGAATTTCCATAAATTCAATAAAGGCAAGAAAATTTAGAGATACATTAAACTGCAAAAGAACATTGGCTTAATGTATGTTTCTTGCACAAATTCTAATCACATTTTAAAACTTCTTTTGTGCTTAATTCATGTATAAGAATGTAATATGAAATGGAATTCAATTAGTTTATCTGTGATTACTTTTGAGTTAATAAATAAAATATTCTAAATTAATTATTTGTAAATTTAAAAAAGAAAAAAAACAAAAAACCAAAAAATTGGTTTAGAATCCAGTTGAAAAATTATATAATCACTTCATTTACATGTTCCAGATGTGTCCTTTGTTGCTTAAAGATGGCCAGAACACTTGTTGCTAGTGGATGGTGACAGTAGATAGATGGACTGCATATTCCACCTGCATGGATTCTTCTGTGAGAAGGTTATTTGTCTCTGTATGTAGTGAAAATAAATCACTGAATGTCCTTTTGCTCTGGGCTATCTATTCAAAGATGCTTTCAGAGGGGGGAAAATGTAATATAGACAAAAGTCATCTCTCTGGAGCAAAAGCAAACATGGTTACTGACCAATAAAATAAAAATAATATTCCCCTCCTGGGTTAAGAGAAGAAAAGATCATCACCCACTGTACAACATTTGTATTCCCACAGGCAAAGATTACTCTCCTATATCCCAATACATTTGTGAGTACATACATTTTGGTCCACTTTTTCATCTATTGAGAATTGCAAATCAGAAATTAATAATTAAAAAAGTGATATTTACAACCACAGTTACTATGAGTTGTTGTTGTGTAATAACTATGGATGACAGAAGGAGAATTGATGCCTTTCAGCTGTGTTGCTGGAGAAGAGTATTGAATATACCTAGGACTGCTAGGAGAACAAATATGTTCATCCTAGAGAGGGTGAGACCAGGCTGCTTTTTGGAGAAAAGGATTCTAAAGCTTTGTCTGACATACTTTGGACTGGACTAATCCTTGGAGAGGGACATCATACTTGGGAGGATAGAGGGACAGTGTAAGAGAGAAGGACCCTTGATGAGATGGATTGATTCAGTGACTAGGCTAATGGGGGTAGGTGTGTCAGAGACAGTAAGATTGGCACAGGATAGAGCAGGGTTTAGGGCTGTTGTACATAGTGTTGCTATGAGTTCCAGGTGACTCGACAGCACATAACAGCAACAAAAACAATTACTGTGAGTACTGAAGTCCTTGTCTCAATCTCAGGAATTTCACATCTTCTGTTAAAGATATGACCGTGGTAGGCTAACTTCTAAGGTACCAAGTCAGGGAGAACCTAAGGTCTTTCACTGTTTCTGGTAGTCTCCATCACCAACTAAGTGAGGGTTAGAAGTCTATAGATTTTCTTGATGAAATAAAACTTCTATTGTACTATACAATAGTATCAGAGGGAACTATGCTTGATGGCCTAGTGATAAAGAGCTGTGCTGTCAACTGGAGGGCATGCAGCTAGAATCCATCAGCTGTTCTGAGAGAGAAAGATGGGCAATCTCTTCTAGTTCAATTTACTGCCTCTGAAAAATCTTCTGGAGGGTCAGCTATGAGTTTATTCCAACTTGACAGTACACAATAATGGTAAAAGTAACATTGTACTAGACATTATCACTACATTGATAGTAGGCATAAATCCTGAAAACAAAACATAATCAACTTGGTCTATGCTAATTTAGCCCAAAGACATGTGCAAGATGCTTTGAAGAACTTGTTTACTTTTATAATGGGGAATTCTATAGCAAAGTAAATATTATACTAACTTTGTTATATAGTCAGAATACTAAGCCACTGAAAGTCACTCTGTAAATGATTTTATTTCAGTTTTTAGAAAAGCCTTATAAATCAGTAATCATTCACTATTTCAAAAGACAAGTTTAAAACCTACACATGAAATTAGTTGTTTGGAAATGTGGTATGCTACACAAGAAATTGATAGGCTTTCTTAGGAATCACAAGGAACCAAATACGTGAAATTTATGATGTTGTTGTTGTTTGTTGGTGTTATTCGCCATTGAGTTGACATTTGTTGTGGTTGTTGTTGTTATGTGCCGTCGAGTCGTTTGCGAATCATAGCGACCCAATGTACAACAGCCCTAAACCCTGCTCTATCCTGTGCCAATCGCATTGCCTCTGACACACCCATCCCAATTACCCCAGTCACTGAATCAATCCACCTCACAGAGGGTCTTCCCCTCCTGTGCTGTCCCTCTACCCTACCAAGCATGATGTCCCTCTCCAAGGACCTGTCTCTCCTTACAACATGTCCAAAGTATGTCAGACGAAGCCCCAGAATCATTGCCTTCAGGGAGTAGCCTAGTTTAACCCTCTCTAGGATGAATCTGTTTGTTTTCTTGGTAGTCCATGGTACATTCAATACTATTCTCCAGCACCACAGCTCAAAGGCGTCAATTCTCCTTCTATCCTCCCTAGTCATTGTCCAACTCTCTGATGCATAACAAGTGATTGCAAAAACCATGGCCTTTTTCCGGTGGACCCTATTCTCCAGAGAGACACCATTGCTCTTGAGTACTTTAGAGAGGTCCCTAACAGCCGACTTTACCATCGCAATACGTTTTTTGATTTCCTGGCTGCTGGTGCTAAGAGTGTTGACCGTGGAGCTGAGCAAACTGAAGGTCTGAACAATCTCAATCTCTTCACCATCCATCCTGATGCTACCGATTGGTCCAGTGGTGAGAATCTTTGTCTTTTTGACATTGAGCCTCAGTCCATATTGAAGGCTGAAGTCCTCGACCCTCTGCAGTAAGTGCATGAGGTCCTCCTCAGTTTCAGCGAGCAGGGTTGTGTCATCTGCATGACGCATATTGTTGATAGATCGTCCACCAATCCTAATGCCACACTTCTCCTCATAGAGCCAGCCTCTTGGATAATCTGCTCTGCATACAGGTTGAAAAGGTGTGGAGATAGGACACATCCCTGGCATACACCCTTTCCAATTTTGAACCATACAATGTTGCCCTGCTCTGTTCTGACGACTGCCTCTTGGTCCAAGAATAGGTTTTGCAGTTGACATAGCAGCACGTAACTTATATGACAAAGCTATTGCCACATTTATTGCAGTGAAGGGGCTACTCTTTCTTCTGTATACTAACTGGCATATTGTCACGACTGTAAAAGAGCAGCTATATTACTTAATAACTCAACTATGCAGAATACTGCATTTCTAGACATGAAATCTAGAAAAATATTCATTAACAAAGATGAAAAAAATCACTACATTTTCCTTGTAGTTATTTTCTTTAGTGGAACATCAATCACTTCTACTAGTTATACCCAAATTCACTGAGGATACAGTTATTCTAAATCACAGAGGTGGGTTTTAAAAGTATTATTTAATTTAATATAGTCACTTAATATCACTATACCAATCTCAAATATTTGAGTCACATTTTTTATTAGCATTATTTAAAATTAGATGCAATTCTTATGGAACTATTGTGGTTGTAATTATAATTCTGTATAAGGAAATTATCTGTAATAATTACAGTGATTTTACAAGGACATACAAATTACAAAGCCTTGTATCGATTATAGTATTTTTTAAACTAGCTCTCAATCCTTTGAAAATGTCCTAGTAAAATTACTGAAATGTCAGAATTCTACCAAAGAGATTTAGTTGTTTATGATTCTGTTAAAACAATTAAGTACAAAATGAAAGCAGAACTTCTCCAAATGAAAATAAAAGAACTCTTCCACTTGGTTGTATTGTATGTTACATATTGGACTGTTAACTTAATGGTTATGGGTTGGAATCCACACTTTGTCGAGACAGATGAATCAGTTTCTTCATGTTAAGACTTATGGCCTTGGACATCTGATAGAGACTGGCTCTCAGCTCGAAACAATTCAAAGCCAGTGACTTAGATGAGTTCTGTTTTAATTATTTCTATTATCACTTATACACTGTGAGACTGATGTACCAAATGCGATAATGGTTTACCCATGGTGGACCATGTTTGGTGGAGCTTCCCAATTAAAACAAGCTGGAAGCAGGAGTGGCGTCCACTTTCAAAATTACTTGCCTCTGGAAACTCTATTAACAGTGCTCAGGTCTTTTGTTCCTAGGGTCTCTATGATAAGTCTACAACACGACAGCACAACAACAACAACAACACTTAACTAAAAACAAAACAAAACAAAAACAAACAAACTTCCCAAACAAATCTATAATTAAAATACTTTAAATATGGCTATGGTGGAGTTAGAACAGAAATGCTGACCATCAGATTTTCAGAGGCTGTAAATAGCACAAGAGGAGATTCCCATCTACCTTCTGCAGAACCACTAGTGGATTCGAACAGCTAAAGAAGTCTCACTTTGGGATTAGCAGCATACACCCTGCATAGCAGGCCACCAGATCTCCCTGATTTCTACTGCATTACTGTCAAATGTAAATGTGTGCATTTTTCAAGCATATGCAATAGGAATAGTTTCCAGGGAACATGCGTTAGTCTATTAATTTATACTTCTAGAAAAACTTAAATTCACTGTTGTGGAGTTGGTTCCCTTCACGGCAACACTTCATTGGGTTTCTGAGTCTGTAAATCTTACAGGGAAGTGATTGCCCATCTTTCTCCCACAGAGCTCTTGTTGGGTTCAAACTGCCAGAAATGGACAGCTTTGGGGTTAGCATCACAACTCTCTAAGGACTACAACATCAGAGATCTCTAATTTAAAGTTAGATGCCTACATGTTATACCATCTATCTCCAAAGAAATCTACAGCTCATTTGCAAATATTTTACCAATGGAAGTATCCAATTTAGAGTAATTTGCTCCAGTCTGAATGCAGGCATTGTGGTAGAGTCACATCCTAATCACTACTGACACTCCAGTGGGCTTTGGAGATCATACAGGAGGGCAGTGCTAGTCTGGGATATGTATTTCCCTCAAAGCTACACATCCAGATTTTGCCTTCTATTTGTTTATTGTCAGGGAATATTAAGTTCTTCTAAAAATGGCAGTTGTTTTGAAGATTTAGTCTGACTTTATTACTTTCAGGTTTTTCTTTTTCAATTTCTTTTTCCATGTACTAAGCTAATATGATGATGCGTGCCTCCAGAAATCACTCAGAAAATTTCAAGTCTTGAGTGACACCTCTCATGTCTGCTTTGACACACAAATCTCAGCAGCACAGTCTACTTTTTCAATGTCTGGTGTTGGGACACTGAAGAAGTAGGCACAGAGGTCAGGATGAGAATAAGGATGGAGGTAAAGGCGAGAGTGGATAAATCCAATTTCATCCAAAGTCACTTTTCAAGTCATTTTCTTTGCTTGTTGATGGATTCTACTGGTAACCCTACAGCAACAATTAGGAAATTTTAACCTAATTTAAAATGAGGCACTTTAGGATAATTTATTCTACACCCACAATAAACTAGATTCTTAGGTTTAAAGTGTAGAGGGATTCTTGCCTGTAAAAAAAGAACTTTATAAGCAAACCAATTTTTTTAAAAGTACTCCTGAAAACAGGGGTCAGCATGAGTCAGAATCAGAATTGATGAAAACGAGTGGTGTTGAATGTACATTTGAGGAAAAGATTTTACTGAATGATTTCTTTCATGTCCAGGAGAAATTATGTAAGTGAAGCAGCTCAGGAGGAAAAGCAGAATCTGTACTGCTGCTGAAAGCTTCTCCCCTAAAATGATAAAGCCATAATGAAGAATCCTAACTAAAGTTGTGCTCATACATGCAAAATGTACCTTAGGAACTCATGCAAAGTGTTTTAATAAGTGCTAAAAACCCCCCAAACAAAGCACCAAGAAGAAGATTGGGTGAAGGATGCCTTAAATGCTTCAAAATGGCAAGTTGCTTGCTTGAGAAAGATGGCATGCTTTGTCATGCTGGGCTTTTTATCTCCAGGCTATAAAGCAATGAGTGTAGCTAGGGAAGTATAACCACATGACAGCATGGTATCGACATATCTGTCTTTAAAATCTGGTGCTGTAAGGCCTATTGATGATTCGGAAGATGAATTTCTTTAAATATCTAAAGAACTTTCCCTTTCACATACTTACTATGAATTTCAGAAATTGTGACTGCTTCTTCCAGAACTAAGGCTAAATCAGTCAGCTGTTGTTCTAGAGGATTGAAGAACTTCATTTTAGTATTGCAATGCCTTTAATACTACTACAGAAATGCTCATTAACTGTTTCATAGGTAAATTTCCAAGTGACTATGAGTGATAACAGACTATTATTTTCATATTATCATCCTATATTCGACTCTATATATGCCTTGAAATATTTGCCATAGTATATTTTTTGCTTTTATGATAGGAAAGAAAATAATATCAAAATAAATCCATATTCTAAAGGACTAAGAGGAATAATCATTTTAGTGATTACTAATAAAATGAGCTATTAGTATGCACTTAAATTTTCATCTTCATTAATAATCTGTCATATTGTAGTATTTTAAAAGTGTAAAAATAAAAGCAACAATAGAAATATGAAACAACTTTTATATAGAATTTTATTTAAAAAAGATTTGATATATAAATAGTACATTAAGTCTATGTCAACATAAGCAAGAATTAGAAATTACTGATAAAATCAACTAGAAATTTAAGGAGATTAAGTATAGTAAAGTAAGATAAAGTTGTTGACAGTGATATGAGGCTTTTGTTTTCTTCACATTAAGACATACAAAGGTAAGATGAAAATAGAAACTTATATAAAAGATACATTTTCTATAGGCTCCTTAGACATGTGACATGTGGATGAATATAATGAAACTTGGAATATGTGAGTTGGAAGAAAGCTGGGGGTAAGAGAAGGAAGAAATAATAGTAATTGGTATCTGAGCAACATAAGCCTCCTAAGTGTTTAAATTCATTCTGTTCCTCATACCAAATTAATTTATTTCAAGCTATTTCCTAGATCACATTCTTCAAAGAAGCAAAGTGAAAAAAAAGTGTAAATGTCTGACATATTAAAAGGTTAACTTCTTTATATACCTTTGAATCTGATGTTTCTTCAAACTCTATAGCATTTAAGAGGAATATTATCACATGAAAAAAAGAATTTGAAGTTTGAAAGTATCAAAATATATCCATATATTCTGTTAATGTTGATATTTATTCACTATTACACACCTGTATGATGAAGAAATTATTTGAGAAACTAGACTCTATGAAGAAGAATGTAGTATCAGCATTGGAGAAAGATTCATCAATGACTTTAATTATTATAAAAATATAACCTTCATTATGTAGATGATACAATCTTGCTTGCTGAAAATAAGTATGACTTAAAGCACTTGCTGCAGAATGTTAAACACTGTCTCCTTCAATATGGATTGCATCACAACATCAAGAAAACAAAGATCCTCACCACTGGACCAACAGGCAAAGTCTTAATAGATAGACACATGATTGAGACTGTCAATTACTTCATCTTATTTGGATAGAACCACAATCAATACACTTGGTACCAGCAGTTAGGAGATCAAGAGGCATATTTCACTGGGAAGGTCTATAATCAGAGACTTCTTCTCCATATTATCGTGGAGCAATGATAACAGTTTGAGAATTAAGATGTACTTGATTCAGGTCATAGTCATTTCAGTAACTTGTTATGCATCTGAGAGATAGACAAAAATAAGGATGATAGAAGAATTGATGCCTTTGAACTGTAGTGTTGGAGAAGAGTACGGAATATCCAATAGTCCCAAAGAAGAAACATGTTTTAGAGAAGGTACAGCCAAGTGCTTCTTGGAGGAAAAGATGATGAAGACTCTTCTCACAAACTCTGGGCATGCTGCTAGGAGAGGTTACTGCTCAGAGAGGGATGTCATGCTTGAAAAGATGGAGGGATGATGAAGGAAAGGAATATCCTCAACTAGGTGTATTGACACAGTGATTACAGCAATGACTGTGTCAGAGACTGTGAGGATAGCAAAGGTTAATACACAGTCCTGATCTGTTGTTCATCGGTCACTATGAGTCATACTCAACTCAAAAACACCTCACAACAACAATGCAGTGATTGTAGCAATGGACTCAAATGTATTAGAAATGAGGAGGTTAGCATAAGACAGGACAAGATTCAGATCTGTTGTTCACAGGGTTGCAATGAGTCATGCTAGGTTTGATGGCACCCAACAACAACAAAAACAACACATGGCTTCATAAGAACTCTTGTGGTCTAGTTCTGAAGACCAAAGGCATGAAGTTTGAATCCAAAATTCTACATATTACCACTAATTATATGTAAAATGACCAATGTGTGTAGACATGGTCTTCTTATCATTGTTTCAAAGTCTGAGAAAACATTCATCTATATTCGCAATTCTAAATCAGCTTGTGCTCAATGCCTCTACAACTAAAGAAATATTTTCAAATCTAAATATCGCTCAATAAAATTGATTTTTAAAATCAGAAATAACATTAAACCCTTTTATATTCAAGGTTTACCTGATTTCTCCAAGGACAATAAAGTTTTCAATTAGTTATATTTGTTGTTGATGATGATAATAATAATAATTTACACTGTTTATTTCCTAAAATAATGCACATTTAAAGTGATACTATTTTTGGGTACCTATCAAACCCTACTTATTTACTCAAATGCATAACAATGCCAAGGTTGGGTGGAAATTGTAGTCTATCAATTGTTTGTTGCAACTGGGGTTCTAAAATACTATTTCAAACTTAATATCATAAAGTCTCTTTTATTTATAAGATCTATTTGCCACTTTTAGTCTTTAGGGCATATTAAATTAATTTCTTGACCATTTGGAGCTGAACAGATGTACACAACATATAATATACACATCTACAAACTTAAGAACTACATATTCTTGGGGAATAATAAATTATTATAATTTTATTATTGCAAAGCTGAGATGAAATATAATATCCTATATGACTGTGTGGATCACAACAGACTGTGGCTGACTCTGAGAAGAATGGGAATCCCAGAACATTTAATTGTGCTAATGCGAAACCTATACTTGGACCAAGAGGCAGTAGTCAGAACAAAGCAGGGTACCACTGCATGGTTCAAAATTGGGAAGGGTGTACGCCAGGGATGCATCCTGTCTCCATACCTTTTCAACATGTATGCAGAGCAGATTATCCGAGAGGCTGGGCTCTATGAGGAGAATTGTGGCATCAGGATTGGTGGAAGATCTATTAACAGTCTGCGTTATACAGATGACACAACCCTGCTTGCTGAAACTGAGGAGGACCTCATGCACTTGCTGCGAAGGGTCAAGGACTGCAGCCTTCAGTATGGCTCAATGTCAAGAAGACAAAGATTCTCACCACTGGACCAATTGGCAGCATCAGGATGGATGGCGAAGAGATTCAGATTGTTCAGAGCTTCAGTTTGCTCGGCTCCACAGTCAACACTCTTGGCACCAGCAGTCAGGAAATCAAAAAGCATATCGCGATGGGAAAGTCTGCTGTTAGGGACCTCTCTAAAGTACTCAGGAACAACAGTGTCTCTCTGGAGACTAAGGTGCGCCTGATACAGGCCATGGTATTTGCAATCGCTTGTTATGCATCATAGAGTTGGACAATGACTAGGGAGGACAGAAGGAGAGTGGAAGCTTTTGAGCTGTGGTGCTGGAGAAGGGTACTGAATGTACCATGGACTGCCAGGAAAACAAACAGATTCATCTTGGAGAGGATTAAACCAAGCTACTCCTTGGAGGCAAGGATTCTGGGGCTTCATCTGACATACTTTGGACATGTTGCCAGGAGGGACGGGTCCTTGGAGAGAGACATCATGCTTGGGAGGGTGGAGGGACAGCACAGGAGGGGAAGAGCCTCTATGAGATGAATTGATTCAGTGACTGGGGTAAAGGGGTGGGTATGTCAGAGGCAGTGCAGTTGGCGCAGGATAGAGCAGGGTTTCGGGCTGTTGTGCATAGGGTCGCTATGAGTTGCAAACGACTCGATGGCACATAACAACAACAACATATGAACTAAATGCATAGCAAATTTGAAAATACACAAAAATCCTTTACTAATTTCTGATAAAAACATTTATTGCTACCATCTCATTAATATAAAATAAAGAGTATAACATATTTAAAATGCTGGGCATCTTTATTCACTAATTACTATGTATTGATAACAAGGAGTAACTAGAAAAATATGTGGTATATATTTCATTATAGCTAGAACTCTTTGTGCCACAGTGCTTGTGAAAACCAGTTCTGATTCATCTCTTTGTCATTATCTCCTTTGCCATCCGCTCTCATTCCTCCCTGAGAAAAGGAGATGGTGTATTCTCTTAGCACTTCCTGCTGAAAAGGGACATTGTAGGTTTCAGGGTGAAGATCTTCTCTCACTACTCTAAAGGGCCCCTTTGGCAATAGGAAACATGTAGACTATTGTGGAGTTTGATTTTGGAATTTAGATGCACTGTTATCAATTGTGCTCAGTCATATATTTTCATATCCTTGAAGATGCATCATGGAACCTAAGGTTCCATGCAGCCTAGAAGACATAAATTTTACTAACAAGTTAAAAGTACATGAGTAAAAATTTAAAAGCAATAATATTCCAAGTAGAGGTCCTAACAGTGGCACAAATCATGAGCCTATTATTTGGTCCTAAAAGCCTTCTGAGGTCTCAACTCTTCTCACTATTTCTTAGTTGTTGGAATTGACGGGAAACCTCATAAGCAGTTCCTTACTTCACCTCTGCCTTGCAGGTGGACTTCCGAGCTATAAAACAACCCAGAGATAGATGGAATTTGGTGCAGGACTTAAGAAGAATAAATGACATAGTTGAGCCTCTACATCTTGTTGTTCCTAACCTTTATACTATAATAGACAAAGTGCAAACACTCTTTGACTTAATTGTTTAAAAAGTAGCATCATTAGTGATTTATTGATTCTATGTATATTTATACTAAATGGATGCAAATAAGAAATTGTTTTTTATTAAAAAAGTGATTTCTACTTACTGTTAAAGGTTATTTTGCTTCAGGATGCAGTTATGTTCTGAGGTAGTGAGATAAAGAAATTTTAGATGGTACCCATTTCTTGCTCCATCTATTTACTTTATGACATGTCAACACTTGTTTTGCAATTCAACAATATGGTATACATTTACTGTGTTTGAAAAAATAATCACTATTCTCATAGCATTTGGTTTGTAGTCACTATCAAATAATTAAAAAATATCAAATGATAGGATGCTACATTAGTAACGATCACAATATATTATTCCTTGCAGAAAGAAATAAACCACTATGTGATGCAAAATTGTAGTATTTTTTGACATATGTAGTGAAATTGCATTACATGATCTTATATCAATTTATAAATATCTTCCTCAATCCTTAGCTGTGATGGTGAAGAGGGCAAGTTAAAAAAAATGAAAACAATTTAAAAAAATATGAAATGTAGGGTCCTTCAAAATTCACTGTTGTTGCTATCCGTGAACACTACATTTATTTCTGTTTAACCTAGTGAAGGACTCTAATAGTTGTTAAGCGGCTGAATAAATAAAGGAATGACAGGAAACATACTATACACAGCTTATATGTAAAGGAAAGAGCTCTTGTGGTTTAGTGGTAAGGAGTTTTCCTGTTCAAGGGCACATGGTTCCAATTCAGCAGCTGTTAAGCTGTGGGAAGATAGGCTATCACCTCCTTACTGCCCTGTAAATTCATGTTATGTTCAGCAATGAGTTGGTTCCTACTCTCTGATACACAAAAACAAGAACGTATATGGGCCAGTGTGAATTAAAATCTATTCTTTGTATTATAATTTTCAAGAGGGAATATTAGCAATGTATTGTGTTTGTTATGATATAAAATAGTATAAAAGATTATTTTTAAAAAATTATGCTCAGCATATGACAGAGTAGACTCTAGGAATGCTTCCGTACAGTTAACACTACCTTCTCAAACTGCAATAGATTGCCAAAAAAATAGATACATCTTGGAGAAAGTACAGCCAGATTTCCTTGAAGACAAAGATGACAAAGCATCATCTTACTTTGGGAACATTGCTAGGAATGTTACTTTTCGGAGAAGGTCATCATACTTAGAAAGGTGGAAGGTCAGTCAAAGAAAGGAAGCTCCTCAGCAAGATGGATTAACACAGTGATTGTAGCAATGGGACAAGGGTGTAAATCATGATGAGAATGGCACAGGATAAGACAGTGTTTAGGTCTGTTGCTCATAGGATCACTCTGGGTCATATTAGACTTTATGGTACCTAATAACAATAATAGTTGGATAAAGCAAAAATTTAAGAAATAGCCTTTTCTCTCATAGAGATAGGACACATCCTTGATGCACACTCTTCCCGATTTTGAACCATGCAGTGATTCTTCACTTTATTGTGATGACTGCCCCCTGGTCCAAGCAGAAGTTTCACATAAGCATAAAATGTGGCATCAGGATTGGAAGTAGACTCATCAACAATCTGTGTTACTAAGATGACACAACCCTGCTTGTTGAAACTGAGGAAGATCTGAAGTGCTTGCTACAGAGGGACAAGGATTGCAGCCTTTAATATGGATTGAGTTCAATATCAAGAGAACAAAAATTCTCACCAATGGGACAATTGGCAGCATCATGATCGATGATGAAGAGATTGAGATTGTTGACAGTTTCAGTTTGCTTGGCTCTACAATCAAACTCTTATTACCAGAAGCTAGGAAATTAAAAGATGAACTGCATTTGGAAAGTCTGCTGTCAGAGACCTCTCCAATGTACTGAGGAGCAACGATGTCAGTCTGGAGACTAAGGTGCACCTGATACAGGCCATGGTCTTGGCAATTACTTGCTATGCACCAGAGAGCTGGATGATGACTAGGGATGATAGAAAGAGAATTGATGCCTTTGAGCTGTGGTGCTGGAGAAGAATACTGAATACACTATGGACTGCTAGGAGAACAAACAAGTTCGTTCTGGAGAGGGTGAAGCCAGGCTGTTCCTTGGAGGCAAGGATTATGAAGTTCCATCTGACATTCTTTGGACATATTGCAAGGGTAATCAGTCCTTGGAGAGAGATGTCATGCTTGGGAGGGTAGAGGGACTGTGCATGAGAGAAAGACCCTTGATGATATGTATTGATTCCATCATTGGGGAAATGGGGATAGGTGTGTAGGAGACAATAAGACTGGCAAGGGATAGATCATGGTTTAGGTCTTTTGTACATAGGTTTGCTATGAGTTGCAGGCAACTAAATGGCACATAACAATAACAACAATCTTTTCCGTAAGACAGATTTAAACTTTGATTTTGAAAATTCTCAATATATTTTGATTTATTATTATAGATGTCTTCATGTCAACTATAACTCATAGCAACCATATGAACAACAGATATAAACCTTGCCCTCTCCAACGCAATCATCCCGACCTCTGTCATGCTCAAACTCACTGTAGCACTGTGTGAGATTGTCCTCTGTTTTGCTGACCATCTACCTTTCCATTAGGATGTATTTTTGCAAGGGTTGGCCCTTCCTTACAGGATACTCCACATATGTGAGATGATGTATAACTATTGTTGCCTCTAAAGAACACTCTGGTTACACTTCCTCTGTTTATTCTTCTGAGTTGAAAAAAAAAATCACAATTTCTTTAATATACATATACATATATACATATAAATTGATTTCATTACACAGATAACATAAAATTATACATGCTATAAAAATGTCTGTGATTGCTAAAGTATTAAATAAATAATTATTATTAAAAGTTTTAAATCAATGCCTTTCTCTTACCTCCGTTATATCGGTTTTAGCCTAGAAAACAGGAAATTGCTTTTAAGCACTGATGCACACCTCTCTCATTGAAACCTGTTAGGAGTTACACGTGAGTATAAAAGGACAGTATTTGGCCCATAATGTGTTCAAGATCTAATTTACTGTACGCTGAAAGCATTACATTAGCTGTAAGAGTCAAAGATGAATCCCAGAGGGTTAGTGATTTTACTGAAGCATCCACATTTTTTCTTACAGGAACTATGCAAACTTTTACAGGTCTTTTTCTTCCTTTTCTCTAAGTATTCAATTAAAAGAATTTTTCTCTTTGGTAAAGCTGTGGAATTTCACTGAAGTTTTATGCTACATTTAACATTTCAAGAGTCTAAGCTAACATAAAATAGACTTTGAAGAGACAGGCGTGTACAGTATATGTTTGCTGGTGACATGTAGTATCATCTATTATCATTAGAGCAAAAATGACACTGTTATTTCATGGTTTGAGGCTTTTAGAAGTCACTGAAATAAACCAGCATTTTCTTTTTTTCATATTACAAGTATATTACATAGCTAGAGTTGATCATCATATCCCTCTCCAAGGAATAGCCCCTCCTAGCAACATACCCAAAGTATGTGAGGCAAAGACTCATCATTCTTGCCTCCAAAGAAAGCTCAGGCTGTACCCTTGGTCAGCGAAGGAGTGGAAGGCCCTTAAGCAGGTGGATTGACATGGTGACTGCTGCAATGGACTCTTATGTGTTAGGAAGTGTGAGGATTGTGTAGCATAGAACAGGGTTCAGATCTTGTGTTCATATGTTAGCTATGAGTTTTGCTCAACTCGATAGCACCTAACAACAACAACAGATTCCTATCTGGCATTACAAGGTATGTGTAAACTTTATTCTTTAATTTTACCAGTAATTTGAAAGGGTAAAAATTTGTGATAATTTTCTTAGATAGGGGATTAGAATAGTTACATATTTTTGTGTTTGTTACTATGATCTAACTTGTATTGTTTTAATTCTGGAAACTATGAATTTTGAGAATCTATAGTTATAGAAAGGCTTCAGGTCTCGTGTTCACAGGGTTGCTATGAGTCTTGTTCGACTTGACGGCAATTCACAAGAAGAACGTTGTTTTTCTATGAGTCTGCTATGACTCGGTGGTATTTAACAACAAATAACAGTTTACGCTTCCAGTTCTTGGGAAATGACATCATGCTGAGAGAAGTGGAATGTCAGAGAAGAAAAGAAAATCCTCAACATGATGGATTGATACACTGACTGTAGCAATGGGCTCTAGTGTGTTTCAGATTGTGGATAGAGCAAGGGTTAGATCTGTTGTTCATAGAATTGCTGAAAGTCATAGAGCTCTGTTGACCAGGTATATAGGAAGTTATTTTCTCAAGCCTAAGGTGGGTGATTTTAATCTGCGGCCCTCAAGCTTGGTTCAGATTGTGTTTCTGTCAAATATTCTTCTAGGTGGTATAGCACTGGTCTGTCTTTTGTCGTACAGAGGTAACTCATGGCTGCTGTGTTGCTGAACACTGTGACACTGATGTATCAAATTTAATAATGGTAACCCATGGTAGAAAGTGTTTGGTGGAACTCCCCAATTAAAACAAGCTTGGAAGCAGGAGTGGCATCCACTTCCGAAAAAGCTTGCCTCCAGAAACTCTATGAACTTAGAGAAACGATGAAAGCTATACAAGTGTTCAGGTCTTTCATTCAGAGGGTCACTATGCGTGTCTATGACTCAATGGCACTTAGCAACAACAACAACAACAATAACAATTCATACTGTTGGATAACAACAAATATAATCCATGAGTAATAATTTGAATATATAAATAAGAGTGTGCAGTTGAGCAAATTGTGTGCCTTGGTATATATGACATATTTATACTTTCTTCCTTTAATTTGCAAGGTCCTAGGAGCTCTGGTTGCATAGTGAATAACCTATCAAACACAGAAGTAAAAGGTCAGCAGTTTGAACCCACTAGGTGCTGTAAAGGTGAAAGATGAATAGTCTCCTCCTGTGAAGATTTACAGCCGTGGATACTAGATGGTGTCTTGCTGAGTCAGAACTGACTAGACTGCAGTGGAGTTTTACATATTCAGCTAAAATTAAAACTAAGGATATAGTTTTGTACTTGTAAAGTCCTCCAGAACTGGAAAATTACATATGCTTACTCAGCTGAAAATTTTAGCATCTAAAATTTCTTAGCTTATGTTCATTTTTGTAGCATTCCATCTCTATGTTACCTTACGAGGATAATAATTTCATTTTTTAAAAAAAGTTTATTCTCAGTTTCCCCTTTGAAGAAAACTGCTATATGCTTACAAAACGTTTAGCTAATGAGGATTGATTTCTTTTCTTGTGTTTCTTGTGAGTTATGCACTGTTACCAAATTAGGGAAAGCCCAATACTTCATGATCAGAATTATCAGTGGAAAGTCTCTGTGCAAAATAATTATTCTGGAATACAACTAGAAAAGTCATAGCGTCCAAGTAATACGACATTTCTTGGCAAATGTTGACTATCCTGTAAAGAATAAATATGAAATTAATTAATAAAAATTAAAATTGATAGATTAATGACTTAAAATGCTACTGGGTGCCACTGAATTGACCCAAACTTACAGGAATCATATAGACAGCAAGTTTTAGCCTATGTTATCATCTGCATTATAAGCCCATTGTTGCAGCCATTGTGTGAATCTGTCTCTTTCAGGCTGTCTTCTCTTTTGCGGACTTTCTATGTTTCCATGCATGATGTCTTTATTCAAGGATTCATGTCTGTGACCAAAGTATGAGAGAAGAGCCTCAACATTCTTCTAAAGGAGAATTCTGGCTGTACTTTTTTCACGATGTACATACATATTGGCATTTCATTATATATTCCATATTCTTCCCCAGCACGACAGTTCAAAGGCAATTCTTCTTTGGTCTTCCTTATTAACTGTCAGCTTCATATGCAATAAAGTGATTAAAAATACCATGGTTTGAGGAGGTGCATCTCAGTGTTCTCACTTATATCTTTGCTATTTGCACTTTAGTGAGGCTGAAGGAAGCTCTTGACAGCAGATTTGCCCAAAGCTATAAATATCTTTTTTTTTCTTTTTTTTATAAATATCTTTTGATATCCTTACTGGTGCTTCCATGGGTGTCTACTACGGATACAAGTAAATTGAAATCACTGGCATTTTCAATATAAAAGGATTTATATTAATTGACTTAATCTTTACCCTTTTGAAACAACATGTAAATCCTGCCCTTTATTTAGAATTTGCATTTGATTAAGAGTAGTTTACACAACAAAACCAGGTGTAAAATTGACTTGTAAGAAGGTGATAGGAGATTTTCAAAAGATTTGAGTTCATTTCAGGAAAGTCAGAAAGGCAAGTGAAGTTTGTTTGGAAAAACACAGAGAAGGAAGCTTTCATCTATTAAAGTGCCTTTTCAGTCATCAGAAATTTTTATGATTGTGTTAATTAAACTCAGTAACAATTTTCTGAATTACGTAAGCATTAGTATCTTCATTTCTTGATGACAAAGCAGAGTCTTTCAGAGGTTAAGGATTTCTCCCTAGGTGACCCAAGAGACTTGGGCTGGCTTGGCCAGAAAATCCATTTAACAAACCACATGATAAATTCACCTTTAAAGCTCTGCTTTTAAAGAAATGAGTGAATGTTAAGATGACAAAGAATTCAATTAAACAGTTATGTTAAGCAAAGTACTCTCTTGACTATACAAATTCTTCAGTGTTAAATAGACAATATTTCTTATGATTTATAATGACAAGAGAGCTTGCTCCATATGGAGTTGCACTGCTAACCTATCAGCTGCAACTCTCTAGTGTTTTCAATATATCAGTGTCTCCTCGGAAGAAAGATGGGCAATCTTCACCCATGAAATAAACAGTCTTGTAAACTCACTGAAGAGCCACCTTTAAGTCAGTTCTGACTCAATAGCAATGAATGGGATGGTGTTTTGGGTTTGTTTGTTTGTTTGTTTGTTTGTTTTTATAATGACCTAAAACAACTGAGAACTTATAACGAAGATATCTTTCTTTTATCAAGCTACTTTAAAAAAATTTT
>NW_006399894.1:3367182-3367685 GCF_000299155.1 Elephantulus edwardii
TTAAAAGAATCTGCAATGATAATGTCTTTATTTTCAGAAACTCAGTGAAAGACAAATAAAAGTGACAATCCAATTATCATCCCAAATAACTTGGTATGCTTTCTTTAAGATCTACATTCATAGCAGAAAGTAATACTCTATGTCTCCTGACTACTGTTTTAACTTTTACACAAAGTAAAGAGAAATAGAACATTTGGGAGAACACCTAACCGTTTAACTATTGGATTAATATTAATCATGCATTCTGTCAGTATTTCTCAGAAAATAAAACATACTTATTTTTATGATTAATATTGTTTTAGTTTTTTCTTATAATTTATTGGGTTAAATAATATGTTTAATTTGATTATATTCTCAAAGATATGCACCTTATAGTTGTCATGGAATTTACATAAAAAAGTGCCTTTCAGTTTATTTTCAGAACTTTAGTGTCTACAATAACAGACAATTCATTTTGGGACTACATTAGATAATATATCATTTTATATACAAAATGGCTAACA
>NW_006399894.1:3370907-3384381 GCF_000299155.1 Elephantulus edwardii
CCCAGTTCACTCCTCTCCTTGAAAAGCAAAAGAAAAACTCCTTCATTGGTACACAATCCCCTCCCCCACCCCGCACACCTTTACCCCCACCCCAAGTATACTCAACTCTGCAACCCTCATTCTGGACTCTTATGATAATCATAATGCTCTAAAATATATTAATTTTAAACTATTCTCTCCCTCATTGGCTTCAATGCAGAAAACATAATTTATCCAGTTTTTCTCAGTCTTACCCCACCCCAATGTCAGCCTCATTCTACAACAATGGCACCATATAATATTTGTCCCTTTGTGACTGAGATATTTTACGCAGCATAATGTCCTCCAGGGTCACCCATTTTGAATAATATTGCATGAGTTCCTTGTTTTCCAAAGCAGCGTAGATTCCATTGTGTGAATATACCACAGCTTCTCTATCCATTCGTTTGTTGGGCACTGAGATTGTTTCCAACTCCTTGCTATTGTGAACAAAACCACAATAAACATGGGTGTGCATATATCTGCTTGGATGTCATTTATGGTCTCTTTAGGGTATATTCCCAGTAGTGGAATTTCTGGGTCAAATGGTATCTCTATTTGAAACTTTTTGAGAAAGCGCCACACCGATTTCCACTGTGGTTACACCACTTTACACTCCAACTCAAGGTGGATCATGGACCTAGGACTAAAACCAAGGACTATAAACTTCATTCAAGAAAAGCTTGGAAGAACTTTAGTAGGCCTAATCAACAACATAAAGAGTCTTCCAAGTATCCTGAAAAAATTAGAAACATGAGAAGATGGAATATTCTAAGAATCAAATCCCTATGCACATCCACAAATTTCTCCAACAGGGTAAAAAGGGAAGCCACAGAATGGGAAAAAGTCTTTGGTAATGACATGTCAGATAAGAGACTTATATCTAGAATTTATAAAATACTTGAGCACCACAACAAGATAAGGGGAAATAATCAAGTAGAAAAATGGGCTCAGGATATGAACAGACACTTCATCAAAGAAGACATTCAGATCGCCAACAAGCACATGAAGAAATGTTCAAAATCCCTAGCCCTGAGAGAAATGCAAATCAAGACAACGATGAGATATCATCTCACCCCAGTAAGAATAGCAAAATTTAATAGAATAGCTAGCAACAAACAAATGCTGGCGAGGTTGTGGAGAGACTGGAACCCTTATTCACTGTTGGTGGGAGTGTAAAATGGTACTTATTGTTTTTAATGACATTTTAATGTTGGCATCCTTAGAATGGGGATAAATACAGAAGATTGAGGGGGGAAAAAAATCCCCAAAACACCAAACAAAAAAAACCCAAATGTTAAAAAAGAAATAAATCTTATGACATATACTGAAGTGAAATAGATTCTGTGTGACCTACAGATGCCAATTATGTGATTAGAACCTTGTTTAGCCATCTCTAAAACTTGTCTCATTTTCTACCTTCCCTTGGGTTAATAGATCCTCCCATTTTGACAGTAAACTGTCTTTTGACAATATCACTACAACACTAAATCTATAAAAGAATGTCTTAAGCCTAATTCTTATTAATCATTAATTTAACCATAATAAGTTGTTGTTGTTGTTATGTGCCGTCGAGTTGCTTGCGACTTATAGCAACCCTATGTACAACAGCCCTAAACTCTGCTCTGTCCTGTGCCAATTGCAGTCTCTGACACTTCCATCCCGATTATCCCAGTCACTGAATCAATCCACCTCATAGAGGGCCTTCCCCTCCTGCGCTGTCCCTCCACCCTCCCAAGCATGATGTCCTTTTCCAAGGACCGGTAGAAGGAGCCTCAGAATCCTTGCCTCCAAGGAACCACCCAGTTTAACCCTTTCCAGGACAAATCTGTTTGTTTTCCTAGCAGTCCATGGTACATTCAATACTCTTCTCCAGCACCACAGCTCAAAAGCATCAACTCTCCTTCTGTCCTCCCTAATCATTGTCCAACTCTCTGATGCATAACAGGTGATTGCGAAGACCATGGCCTATAACAGACGCACCTTAGTCTCCAGAGAGACACCATTGCTCTTCAGTGCTTTGGAGAGGTCCCTAACAGCAGACTTTCCCATGGCAATGCACCTTTTAATTTCCTGGCTGCTGGTGCCAAGACTGTTGACTGTGGAGCCAAGCAAAAAACCCCAGAATGTACTTGAGTGACTAAACATGTTTATTGGGTTGGTGCCTTTAACTGGAATGTGATGCACAGTGACTCTATGAATAGTAGCTGAGATACTTGCATTTGCACGCATGAATGTGTGTGTGTTTTAAAGGATATGAATCAATCAAAATGCACATTGCCATCAAAAAGAATGGGCTCTACCATCAGTCATAAGGAACACAGCATTAACAAAAATTAGAACTACATGTTGTATATCTGTACACAGTGCTATTCTGTTTAAAATCCTTAATCCCCCTGTGGAGTAGATTTTCATCTCAAATCACCCTAAAGGAAAGGGCAATAGTAGCAGTAATATAGACATCCATGAGTAAATGGAATTCTTGCTACCAGAAAGAAGATGTATCTTTTCACAATTTTGGGTAGTAAAACAACCATGATCAAATTATGAACAAACAGATACAGAAACTTGAAACAATCCAATATCTGTATTGAAGTAATATATGAATTATGATTTTATTGAAACATATTTTCCATAATTAAATTTTATACTTGAAATCTTATCACTACAGAGTTGCTGTTAAGTGCAGTCAAGGTGACTAAAACTCACAGTGACCCTATACAGCCAACCTGAAGGCTGAACTGTCCTGTGCCATCTTCTCCATCTCTGAGACACTAGAACTGATTGCTGAAGCCACATTATCAATTAATCTTGTTGAAGACCTTCCTCTCCCTTGCTGGCCCTTTTTAAAGGAAAAGCCTCACCTTGCATGTCCAAAGTATGAAAATGAAGCCTCACTCTTGCCTCCAAGGAGGACTCTGGTTGCACCCTTTCCAGGACTTATCTGTTGTTTGGGCAGTCCCTATGATATTCAGTACTCTTCCCCAGCACTACAACTCAAAGTCATCAATTCTTCTTATTCATTATTCAGCTTTATGATGCATAGCAGATGGCTGAGAAGACCATGGCCTGAAATGGTGCACCTTAGTCTTCAAACTGATATTATTACTCCTCAGTATTCTGGACAAGTCCTTGATAGCAGACTTGCTCGATGCAATATGTCTCTTGGTTTCCTGACTACTGGTACCACAGATGTTGATTGTTGATCCAAGTAAGATAAAATCATTAACAGTTTAAACCATTTCTCCAAGCCTTGTGTTGCCATACTGAAATATCCTATGGGCACAATTGTAAATGATCCATAAAGTATCAAAAAAAAAAGATAGAAAAATACACTGATCACTGTACCAAAAGGAACTGGTTAATATGGATAATTTTCCTGGAAATACCATATGAAAAAGAATCAATGCAGATGAAAATGAAGCTCAATCAGTACTGAAGACACAGGCAAAAAAAAAAAAAATAAGGCCCTGATTATCAATGGAATAACAATTGACATGTTTCAACGAACAAATGAAGTCCTAGATATGCTCACCAGTTTATGCCAGGAAATCTGTAGGACAGCTAGCTGGCTGACTGACTGGAAGAGATACATATTTGTCCCCATTCCCAAGAAAGGTGGTCCAAAAGAATGTGGAAGTTATCAAACGATATTATTCTTTCATGCAATACAGAGTAACAAAAATATATGATGTTGTCTAAAATCTGTACTTGTGTTAATGAAACTGCAACTATCAGATCAAGTGGTGTAGTCTCACTAGTTGCAGTAATGGGCTTAAATATAACAGCAATTCTGAGAATGGCACAGGACCTTGCAGTGTTCTGTTCTGTTGCTCATAAAGTAGCTTTGAGTAAGAACCAATTTGACAACACTTAACAACATGAGCAGGGCACACTTCTGCCACTATGGTGACATTCTTCATTTGAAATCCTATCAAATCTAATTCCTCAGCATTGCACACTTGTGCAGGTTTACTTATTATACCTGAATAATAATTATTGGAAATTTGGCCTCATAAAATTTAACCTTACTTGGAAGAATCCATCTCTGCAGCCATTCTTGTAAATAATGAACATTTCTATGACTAAGCCTTCTAGAACTTTAAAAATCATAGATCATCACTGGCAAATCAGCAAATGATCAGCACCCAACCAGTGAAACATTAATGAAAAAGAGGTCACTGCACAGTAGACGCTTCCTCCAGATTCTTATCAATGTATTAATTAACATTCTTGAATAAGTTTGATCAATTAGTTATGAATTCACTTTAGCCCATTATTTCTTCACCATATTGACAATCATATAATGCATATTTTTAGTATTATTATTCATAAATAAAAACCCTATTATTCTTCCAGTTATTTGAATTAATGGCTTGCCTCTGGAAACTCTATGTATGAACAGTGCTTAGGCCTTTCGTTCATAGGGTCGCTATGAGTCATCTCTGACTCCATGGCACCTAACAACAACAACAATGACAACTTAAAGAGAGCTACGTTGGCCTAGTGGACAGAACGTTATGCTACCAATCCGAAGGTGTGTGATTTTCATCTGCAGCCCTCAGGCCAGGTTCAAATTGTTTTCCTGTCAAACATTCTTCTAGGTGGTATAGCACTGTTCTGTGCATTGCTGTACAGAGGTAACTCATGGTTGCTGTGATGCTGAACACTGGGACACTGATGTGCCAAATGTGGTAATGGTTACCCATGGTGGTCAGTGTTTGCTGGAGTTTCCCGACTAAAGCAAGCCTGGAAGCAGGAGTGGCATCCACTTCCTAAGTGGCTTGCCTCCAGAAATTCTATGTACGAATAGTGCTCAGGACTTTCGTTCATTGGGTCACTATGAGTCCTCTACTACTCAACAGCACCTAATAACAATAACAACATAGCCATAATGCTGATAGTTTCTAATTTTCTCAGGGACTGCATTCTAGGTAATTAGTCATCAACTAGAGAATTGTATCATGATCAATACCACATTTACTGGCCTGGAGACATTTTCCCTTTCAAATTTATGTCATCATTGCTTATGTATGAAGAACTTGAAAACTTTAAATTCCAAAATAACACATCATCAAACCCACATTATTCTGAAAAATATTATCCACATTTCAACTTATCCTCATAAATCTCATTTTCAAGTTCTGACTTCTGTAATTAAGCAGAGTAGGTGATGAAGTCTTAGAGTGGTGCTGCGCTCTTACTTAATTTCTTTCACCTGTGCCAGCTGTGGCACAGTAGGAAATCTTTAAACAGTAAAAGCAGATTACTTCTCCAAACTCTAGAAAAACATAGAGCACAAGTTTGACTGTCTATAAAGACGAAAACAAAGACATGGACTAGTTAATATATGCTGTTATAACTTACAAGTATTCTGGAAACATAGTTTGAGAACCATTCTATTCCAACTACTTAATTTTGCATTTAAAAAAAATAGATTCATGGAAATTCAGAGCCTTATTTTACATCTCATAAGTAGAAAGAGCCATAGCGAGGCCCAGAGTTCAGAATTTTTAACTGTTGATTCAGGTTCGAATTCACCAGCAGTTCCTTTGGGAGAAAGATGAGCGATCTCTTCCCCTGCATTTTACTGTCTTTGAAAGCCTGATACAAGGTTTCCTATGGGTTAGTTCTGACTCAATGGCACACAGCAACAGTAACTATTTGTTGTTGTTGTTGTTGTTGTGTACCATCAAGTCGGAATTGACCCACAGCTGACCCTCTGGTGGGTTTTCAGAGGCAGTTAACTGCAGGGGAGGAGAAAACAGAAACAACAACAAACTGAAAGGTGATAAACCAATAAATATGGAATGAATTACCGGAAGCGATCAGGGAGGAGAGCTATGACCTTATTCACTGATCTATCCAATCTGGTGCTCAGTTTATGTTCCATCGCTAGTAATCGCTTATGTTAGTGCCTATTTTAAATGCTGTGGGGGATATAGATGAAGAAGGAAGGGCCTATCCTCAAGAAGAAAGCGGCGATCAGACATTTTATTATGACGTTAGAGTCATATGATAGTGCTACTATCTTTTAATGAAAATGATTTAACATTCAAAATCCAAAAATACACATCCATACTGAAATATTGCTTCTATCATTTTAAAAATGAATGGATTATTTTAATTAATATGCCTCTTTAGGCATCTTTTCCTTTAGAATGCATATGTTGTGTTTCTTGCAAATAAAATGTTTCAAGTATGTTTTATCTTGTACTAAATGGTTTATGTCAAGTAGTAAATTGTTATTTGCTTCAACAAATGCAGTTAAATTTTAATTGTCTAACAGTTTTAAAATAGCTGTGTTTATTTAAAACATTCCTTGTAATTAAGATAATTTTTAAATCCCCTTATGATTTAATAAATGTACATTTTGAAAATATTATGTTTATGTGATATTACATGTTAAACATAGTGTTGTTGTTGTTGTTGGGTGCCATGGAGTCAGAACTGATTTATAGCTCACGCTCCAGGGGCTTAAATTGCACAGAGGAGATCACCCATCTTTTTCCAGTGGAGCAAGTGGTGGCTTCAAAGCTGGGGTTGGCAGGGTGACTCTTTATACTCCCTATACTCCTTATAGACAATTACTTTCTTATTTGTTATTTTAAAAATGGTTTTTATTACTTTCTTGTTACATTTTCCAAGTCCAGGGAAATAGCTTGGCAATTTGAATGGACAGACAGATATAATCAAGAGCCCTATCTGTATAGTCTCTTGGGAGATTTGCTCCCAACTCAAATGCTACACCTCTCTGATGGATGAAATCCATCAGTGACTCCAAGATAGAAAAAAAAAAAAGATGAAGATGAGCAGTCTTCTCACATAAAATCCAAATAGTTTATAACTTTGAATACTCATTTATTAATTATGGATCAGTTCAGAGCAAGAGTGTGAGTAAGAGAGAGCACATAAATAATATAGTAGCTAGTGGGATAGTTATTTGACTTAGCAGTGTCTCTCTAGAAAAAAACAAACAAAATACCAAAAAAGCTGTGTCAATGTGATTAATTAAAGATGTAGGTAGCCTTGGATATCCTATGGGACTTTGGAATCTTTCCTATAGAGTCCCCATAGGTTGGAGACACCTCAACAGCAATGTTGTTTTGTTTTAATATCTCCAACAGGAATGTGAGTGAAGGATGAGTTGCCAGATTTTTAGAGAAAAATGTATTACTCATTACCACAACATAATCCTCTAGCTTATATAATTAATTTCTATTACAGTAAAGAAAAGTAAATATACAAAAGTGAATTTGTGAAATATAAGGAAAGAAATCAACACATCATCATTAACTTTTAGAAAAATTTCTCAAATCTCTTAATATAATTTGTGCCCAACTGTCAAATTGCGGTGGTGTAAGGGGTAAGAAGTTGTGTTGCCAAGCCTAACTCAGGTAATTCAATTCTATCAGTTATTTCTTGGGAAAAAGGTGGACAATTTCCTCCTCTGTGGTTATAGTCTCTGAAAGCTCTTCTAGAAGGTCAGATATTAGTTAGTTCTGACTTAACAGAAAAGAGCTATTGGAAGCTCTGGTGGGATAATGGTAAGAAGTTTCTCTGCCATGCCTATTATCTTATAGTTCAAAGCCACCAGTTTCCATGGGAGAAAGATGGTCAGACTCCTTCTGTGTTATTTAAGAGACTCTCAAAATCTGCTAGATGATCAGCTGTGAGTTGTTTCTGGTTCTAAAGTATACAATCACAACAACTTAAGTGGCATGATTTTATTTTCTTAATCAGATATAAACTGCATATGTGAGTGTTTGCATTACTTTTGGGGACAAAGATGTATTTTGCTTTGGAAGATAAGATAATGAGATTCTTCAATTATTTTAGTATAACACAAAAAATAGGGTAGAATATTTGAAAATGGACTATTTAAAAATTCAAGTTTAGTGGTCCTTTTGATCTTATATGTATTAAACATGGAAAATAATTATATGTTCAATTCTGACTCAAGAATTGGGCCCTGCACACTGCACATCTGATTATAATTTCTCTGATGTAACAATCTTTTCTCAGGTAGTCTAGTCTGTTCCAGCTTCAGGTTTCAAAACACTATAGTTTATACTGAATAAGCCACAGAATTATTTTTTACATCCTTTCTATGTATGTATCCAAGTGATAGAAACAAAATAATTTGCTTTTACAGTATTTTATATATTAATGTGGGCTTTTACATTTTTCTATTCTGCCAGATTCCAATTGAGAAGATGGTGGCTTCTCCTTTTCTTTTATAAATTCCTTCTTCTCTTTCTCAAGAAAAGACTTTTAAAAATTTCTTTTCATATTTCTTATCCAGAGAATACTCAGTTTTGTGGTTTGCCTAGTGCTTATTTTTCTGCTTTGTTTGGTCTGCTTTTATTTTCTGTATAGCGAGATCATAATTTATTCTCTACACAATCTATACAGGTAATATCTAATGAAGTGCCTGGTTTTCCACAGGTACTCACACATTTTTTAGAATGGATGTATTAATTTGCAACACTATTAATTTTCCTATAATGATGGAAGTATTAGCTAAGATTCACATAAACAGATTGTTTGGTAAAGTTTGTAACTGAAATGGTCAAAATAACTTTCTAATGAACCTTTTTCTTTCAATGATATAAACAACATTTTCCCCCAAGGGAGTGATGAAAAATATGTTCAGCTATCTATGAATATACTCTTTTGCTTGCATCACATTAATATGCAGTAATGGCAACAAACAAAGGGCTATGAAAGGGAAGATGAAAAGAATGCTTCTTTAAAACCCTATACAAAAGTGTATATTTCTGCTTACACAGAGATGATATATTCTACAGAACATCAATTTTCATTGTCCTTTAACAGGGGAACTTATATTTAAGAAACATTATTTCTTTCAAGAAACATTATTTTATTTGCTCTAAAAAGAACTTGTATATAGGTGAAAATACAGCTGAAAGTTCTTACATAAAAGGTGAACAATAATGTATTATTGAAAAGATTGAGTTATAAAAATTTCATATGATGAAGTTGATCAGAGCATTTTGAAACAAAAATTTTATATTTTAAAGTTTGTTCTGGTATGGTAAATATATGTAGACTGTTCTTTTCAATAACTTCCATGCATCTGGCATAGCACAAATAATTGCATACTATGTAAAATTAAATATTGTTTATTAAAAGACTATTTACATATCTTCTAGAAGTATTATCACATACAGTTTTCAATATTACACATTTTTCCTTGATAACATCTCATAAGTAAATTAATGTGAGCAAATATATGCTAATTTGTACCTTCAATTTAGCTACATAGCAGTTGACATCATCTGGCAAGCAACTCATAGCCCCCCTGACATTGCATTGGAATAGAGTGCCCATCTTTCTCCTGCAGAGTATCTGGTGGATTTGAAACATGCCTTTGAATTAGAAGCCTGCAAAAAGAACAGATGCAATGTGGGGGTGACCGTGGCCAAATCTGACTTCTACTTGCCTCATAAAGGGGAACTTGCCCCATTATAACACCCACAGAAACAAACAAATAGCTGTGAGGTCAAACAAGTCCCTCACTATGCTCTTGTACCTACTTCCACAAATCACTGGGTTTGATATTTGTTGTTGACTCACAGATTTTACTCAAAATTGTGGTACCAAGAGTGGAGTTTATTAAGGAAGTGGGATAGGCAAAGAAAATAGCATAATGCAAGTCCTGGTTTAGTCCAGCAGTTCTAAGGTAGATTAACAGCAAAAATGAATTCTTAACTTATAAAAGTCTTGGTTTCAATTCAGCAACACACACTGAAGGAGCCTCTCATTTGCTCTTTTCTCATTCTCTCCAAAGCAATGTCACAGTCTCTCTACAATCTCTCCACAACTGTCATCACTAGGGTCTTGCTCTCACCGTGGTCTTGCTCTGTCTCACTCTCACCAGGTCTTACCCTACAGTGTGGGAGGCACTCTATCTAAAATCCTAGTCCCACAGCTGTTGATGATGTAAGACTATATGTCCACAGTTAAAGTAGTTAGAGAAAAGTAAGGGCATAATGGCTTAAAAACATAATGGCTAAAACCCTGAACTTTTAAACGAATACTACAGAATCAAACTCACTTAGGACTCTCTAAGGACTGTATTACCAAGAGTATTGCTTTTTGTAAAATACAAAAAAGCATGGGATGGCCAAATAATTGATTGAGGAATCATTTCTTATTGAGGTTCAAATCAATATGATTTCTCTTCAAAATATTTTTCAACTCCTCATAATACTTCAGGTTATTATACTTTAAAAAAAAACTTTTTAATTTTTTAAATATTTTAATTGGTTTGCTTACAAATTTTGTGTGCATTATGTTTCACACTCTTTTTCATTCGCATTGTGTTTCATACAATCATTATAATGCATTATGTTTTATAAAATTACCACTGGGCCCTGCCCATCATTATCTTGTCTTTTCACCTGAATCCTTCCCCTTTCTTTGTCTACCTCCCTCCAGCAGCCAAATTGTGCAACTCCATGGTTTCACCCCTACTTATCCTCACCTCTCTGAACCTACTCCTACCCCCTTGAGTTATCATACTTTCTTACTAGTTCTTATTCTGTTTTTACAATAATGGTGTTATGCAGTATTTGTCCTTATGAGACTGCATTAATTCACTGAATTCATTAATTCATTAATGCTCTTCAGCCTCTCCCAAGTTACACAGTATTTTTTGAAATCATTGCTCTTGAGTGCTGAATAGGATATTATACTTTAATAAGCACATTCATCAAGTATTTTTGAATCATTAACTTGAAGAAATGGAAGTCTATAACATAAATATTTGATAGGTCATTTGAGTACCAAAAAAAGTAGAATTAGACATAAACACTAAAATATATTTTCCAAAATCTTATTAGAATCATTTACCCTTTTCTATGAAAGGATATTTTAAAATACAATCCATAATCAGACATAAACAAAAGAATATTTTACATGTTTTTAAACTATACCATTGCAAAATACTTTCTACTATTTAACATTTAAGCAGTGATCAGAATTGATGAGTCTTACATGAGAACAAATACAAATATTTTATGGCAAATAGAAAGCAGAGATGAACTTAGTTATAAAGCTCAGATTCTTTTAAATTTCATAAATCTACAACTACAGATACATCCCACAAATTTTCCTTTAAAATGAGATAAAGTGCTTGAAGACAGTGTGGCTTCTAACTCACTTCATTAGCATTGGAGTGATATATGAAGTGTCGTGTAGTTCTCAAGTTAATAAATCTTGTCCCAGAGTTCCTTTGTTCATTGCTTCTTTGAGTTAGCATAGAAAGTGATTTTAGAAAAAGCAAAGAACAGAAAAAAAAGCTACAGTTTACATAAAGCATATACTGGGGACTTGAATTCAAAGGTAGAGAGGTTGGTAGGGGTGTTGGGGGTGGGGGTGGGGGCGCGGGTGTGTGTGTGTGTGTCCCCAGATCATTTTTACAGGATGAAATAGGCTGGCTACCTCACTCCCTACCATTTACGCTAAAATGAAGCAGAACAAAATTAAAAATAAAATTGGATGACCCTTATGTTTAATAATCCTAAATACACAGAATGCCAGAGATAACACATAAATGAGACCTAAGCATGATTTCCTTCTACAGTATTATTTTAAACTCAATACATTAGGGAACATGAAACAAAGAAAAGCAAAAGGACTGAGGAAGCACATCATACTTGGAAGAGTATAGGGTCAGTTTTAAAGGGGAAGACACCCAAAGAGATGGGTTGACACTGTGACTACAAATACCAGCTCAAGCACGGTATACTGTGAAGATGGCTGATGATTGAGTAAGATTTAATTTTGTTGTACATAGGTCAATATGGATCAGAGCCCACTGGTCAGCACCTAAAGCAAAAAGGAACTAGCAATTCTGACAATGCATATGTAGGTGATTGGGACCTTGAGCATAAAATCAAACCTTATGGAGAGTAGGGAAGAAGAAACAAAAAAGCAACACGGAGAGATTTATTGAATCTTCTGTTCACTGCTAAGTAGCTCTGGTGGCCTAGCGGTTAGAAGCTATGGAACATTTCCAAAAGCATGTGGTTCAAATGCATTTGTTGTTCTGTGGGAGAAGAATGGACAATCTCTTCTCATGCAATTTACCGCCTCTGAAAACCCACTGGAGACTCAACTATGAGTCAGTTCTAACTCAATGGAATCATGTATTTCAACAACATTTCCTTCTTAAATAAGAGTAGTTGCAAACACAGAAAAGATGTTAATGAGTAGAGTAAAAGGTCCAAATAAAAACTATCATACTCTGTCCTGCACTCCCAGTGCCCTTTGTCCCAGGACTATCTTTGAGCAGTATTATAATACAAAACCATCATACAATTAGAGATAGTGTTGTATCTACTAGGGAGATGATACTTTGAAGAGAAGACTCCTATAAGATAATGCACATCATGAAGGAAAGGAGGAAGATATCAATAAATAAGTGTTTGAACCTAACCTCTTAAGAAAGCCTCTCTGATCAGTTGTTGCATCTACAATCTTTCATCAATCCAGTGAAAATAAAAACAACAAAATCACAAATACCGCTCTGTTGACGTGACTGTTCTCTTTAACCAGCACCTAGGTCAAAGCCCCAAATCCACTGCCAACTAGTCAACTCTGATTCATGGTGACCCACTAAAGGGTTTCTTAGACAGTACCGCTACCTTGGTGGTATAGTTTGAAGAGAATTAAACTACTGACCCAAAAGCGCATCCTTGTCAGTGATGTGAATCCAACAGTGAGCGGCTCAGAGGGAAAAAGATAGGCAATCTGCTTCCAAAGTGATTTACAGTCTCTGTGAAACCACTGGAGGGTCATCCATGAGTCTCTTCTGACTCAGTGGAAATAACTTTGATCTTTTTGAAAACTTTATGGGTGGGATGAGACAGATACATCTGTAATAGTAAACTGAAAGAATCTGATATGCTTTCTGGAGAAGAATAAGAAACCTAGCTCCCCAACCAAGTATTTGTGTAAAGTTTCACAACCTTACTATTTGGCTTTCTCCTCATACTATCACCCAGGAGAACTTAAATCCCCAGGATGGCAAATAACATAAGCAGTCAACAAAAACCATCACTGTAGTGTTAATAAGGACAAAACCCCAACATTACAGAATATCAGTATTTATTGTTTTAAGTGCCATTGTGTTGGCTCCAACACATAGAGTAATGACTCTATACAATGGAAGGAAACCCTATCAGAACCTTCACCATCTTTCTAATCTCTGCCTTGCTTTAAACCATTGTAGTCATTAAAGAGTCAATTCACTCCTTAAGGGCTTTCCTCTCTTTAACTGATCTTCTTTTTCAGGCATAATATCCTTTTCTAGAAACTGATTTCTCCAAACACCAAGCCCAAAATACTGGTTGTGAAAGATTATGAAGAAGTTAACTTTTAACCCTTCTCAGGTAGAAGCCATAAAACCTCACAGGACTTTTGCCCT
>NW_006399894.1:3390478-3391116 GCF_000299155.1 Elephantulus edwardii
ATATTATATACTACATAATATAATATAATATAATATAATATAATATAATATAATATAATATAAATTCAGTATATATTATATCTCAGCATAAGAAAAGAAAACTCCTCACTAGTAGACTAATAAGCAACGTTGTGTTATATAGAGAAAATACTGATGTGGTTGGGGACTTTGCTTTACTTAGACCTACAATCAACAAGATGTTGGGAAGGGTGGAGGGTCGGTGAAGGAGTGGAAGACCCTCAGCCAGGTGAGCTGATATGGTGACTGCTGCAATGTTTGTCAGAAGTGTGAGGATGGTGCAGAATAGAGCAGGGCTGAGATCTTTTCAAAGGGTCGCTATTAGTCATGCTCGACTTGTCAGCATCTAACAACAACATAATCAACATCCAAGGGAGCAGCAGTCAAGCAATCAAAATTCATATTATACAGCGAAAATAAGCAGCACAAGATCTCCTTCAAGTGCTAAAAGGACCCCAGGAATAATGACAATATTTAGTAGCAAATAACAAAGTCTGGTGAAGATGTAGAGAGATTGGAATTTTCATACACTGTTGGCGAGGTTGTAAAACGGTACAATCTCTGTGGAAGGCAGTCCAGCACTTCCTTAAAAGTCTGAATGAATGTAGAAAAAAATACCC
>NW_006399894.1:3392187-3398455 GCF_000299155.1 Elephantulus edwardii
ATTAAATGTTCTGGGATTCCCATTCTTCTCAGAGTCAGCCACAGTTTGTTATGATCCACACAGTCAAATGCCTTTGCATAATCAATGAAACACAGAAAGAAATCAGAGCTCTGACACATACTATACAAAACTGTGTTTATTGTATCATTATTCACAATAGTGAATAGATGGAAGCAGCTCAAGTTTCCATCAATTGTGCCACTTACAAAAAATATTTCATATACAAGAAACCATAAAATAAAATACCGATTGTAGAATATGTGCAGCTAGAATGTTCTTCGGAGGCAGTTATTGAGTGGCTTTTTCTTACGTGTTTTGAGTATATTGTTAATTAGGAGCAGTCAATTTCCAGAGGAAACGAACAGTGCTTGTTAAAGTAGTACTCAAATTAAAAAAAAAAAGAGTAGTACTCAGATTTAATGCCAACTCTCTATTCTGTCAGTTCCAACTGATAGAGACCCTCCATCTGATTTCTGAGTCTTTAAATCCAGAGATAGGGAGATTTGCCCATCTTTCTCATCACTGTTGTCTTTGAATTTCTAAAGATACGCAGCATTTGAGTTAGTAGCACTTTGCTGTGGACTACATCATAAAAGTACCCTTGGTAGAGTGTCAGCAAAACAAGAGGAAGGCTCTCAGTGTGAGGTACTCATGTAGTAGTTGCAATAATGGGCTTAAGAGTGGGAATGTGAAGACAGCACAAGATTGACCATGTGTCACTTTGTCGTACATGGGGTATCTGAGTCAGAATGACTTGATGGCACTTAACAAAAACAATATTGTGAGTTTAAAAGAGTATTGGTGGAAAATAAACACATGCTCAATTCTTCAGAAGGAAAGATTCCAGTGATAACCAGGTACAGTAATCTTACATTGATAAGCATTACACAGTGCCCATTTAAATTTTATTTTATATTGGCTTTATATAAATGAGAGGATCTCTCTTTTTTTGCTCTTGAGTTGGAACTGATTCATAGTTGACTGACATTCCAAGGAGTTTCCTAGGCTGTAAATCACACAGGAGGAGACTGCCTTGTTTTTTTCCCCCTTGTGGTCAATAATAAATTCAAACCACTAAGAAAGTGTGGCCTTTGGATTAACAACACAATTCATTAAGGACTTTCAGTAGATGACTAAAGTTGCAATTTTTCTCTTTGTAGTTTCTAAAGTAATAATTAATTTGTTAACTTACTAAGACTTATTCACTCCAGATAGTGAGGTAGACAGTAAAATGAACAACAGCAAGGTAGGGAAGGCCGAATGTGATCTACTCTAACCCTGCAAAGAAGAGCTGTCCCCATCAATAATATCTGCAATACAAAACTGATCCCTGTAAGATCCCCATGTTCTGCACCTACTTCTATTAATCACTGGGTCTGAAATTCATTGCAAATGACCACACAGACTACTAAATCTCTTTACACTAATAGCTGTGGGTTTTATTAGAGAAATAGGGAGACAGTAAAAAATGTTACTCACTGAATGTCCAAATTCAGCAAACAGCAGTCCCAAGGCAGGCTAACAGCCAGATACAATAACTCAATTAGTCCAGACAGCTTCTCAGTTGTGTGCGGTTGAGTTGGAACAGACTCATAGCTGACCCTTCAGTGGGATTACAGAGGCAGTAAATTGCACAAAATCCTCCCACAAAAGAGCTGGTGCATTAAATGTATAGCATGCTGCTTCTCAGTCTACAAGAAGGCACCTTTGGTGCAAAACCTCTGGCCCCAAAAGATGTATACTACTTTCTCTGCTCTTTCTTCTTTCCTGGTATAGAGGTCTAAATTCTGTCACTGAGTGTGTTCAATTTAGTGGTGAGACTAGCCAATCCCTGTGCGGATAGGCTAGCATTCCCTATGAGGAAGATATGGCCCACCCAGCTGTTGATGATGTAGGAAGGCCATGTGCCCTCAGGGAGACTATATTAGATTAGAAACTTTTTCAGAAGGGATAGAAAGTTAGGTATAAAGCACAAAGCTTGAATTACATAACCCATTTCAATTTCAAAGATCTATTACAATGAGAAAACAGTTTGGACCTTTACGGTACTCTAGTGTAGGCAAGAGAAATCTGAGTTTGCATTCATCTAAGAGGTATTTGTGGCTTAGTGGTAAGAAATTTCTCTGACAACATAAAAGTATATGGTTCAGATCACCAGCTGTTCTGTAAGAGAAAGATGGGCAATAAAATCCTGTGTGATTTACTGGCTCTGAAAACCTACTGAAGGATCAGCTATGGGTCAGATACAACTCTGTGATACACACTAAAACAACAACAGTGGGTATTTGGGTTTTTTATTTATTATTTTTTTAATTTTAATGAACATTTACAGATATTTTGGATTTCCATTCATTCATTGTTGCACTTTCCTTCCTGCTCACCCTTCCCCACCCCCAGTTTGCTCTTCTTCTTGAAAGTAAAAGAAAAATTCCTTCATTGGTATACAATCTTCTCCCCCCCCCATAAACTCCACTATGCAAACTTCAGTCTGGACTCTTGTCATAACCATAATACCCAATCATATATCGCTTTTAAACTGTTCTCTCAACAATTGGTATTTGTATTTATTTTGTGTATATTCTAAAAAGAAAGCAGCTAAAGTCTCCAATATGATCAAGATTTAGATGGTCTCTATAGAGTACTGTTGCATTTGAGCTTATGATATACAGAGTCCTGGTAACACCAAGATTAAGCTATGAACTCTTAACAGAAAAGTTAAAGATTCAAACTCAGAAGCTCCTCTCTGGGAGAGTGTTGTATAATCTGTTTCCATAATAATTATAGCCTGAGAAATTCTATGGAGCAATTTTACTCTATAAGGTCACAAAATGTTGGAATTAAATCCATGGTAAGGTATTTGGAATAACGGCACAAATATTTTTAATATTCATAACCATATACCAATCAAATTTTTCCCTCTATATTCCATTATAGACTATAAAGTGGAAAGCTAGCTAATTTTCCCCATTTACTTGTTGCTATTATGTATGATCAAGTTAGGACCACCTCATAGTTGACCCTTCAGTGGGTTTTCAGAGGCTGTAATATGGCTGGAAAGAGACTGCCCAATTTTCTCCTCTGGAACCTCAGATGGACTAAAATTGTGTGCCTTTGGATTTGCAGCACAATTCTTTACTGCTAGACCATTAGAACTTCCTACTTAATAGAAAAGGAAAGAAGGGATGGAGGGAAGGAAGGAAGGAACGAAGGAAGGAAGGAAGGAAAAAGAAAAAAGAAAGAGAGAGGAAGGAAGGAAGGAAGGAAGGAAGGAAGGAAGGAAGGAAGAAGGAAGGAAAGAAAGAAAGAGAGAAAGAACAAACAGGGTGGTATAGTTGACATGAAGTAAGGGATAATTTTGAAGACTACATGTACAAGTAAGAGATAATTTTGAAGACTAACATAATATTTAAGCCTAATCTTGTTACCAGATGTGGCATTATGCATTTTATTGTGTCATTTCCCTTCAGTCTAAGTACTAGATCAGGTCACGATGATAATAATTTTTTTTCTCCCATACTGAAAGGGTTACAATATCAACACAATTTATATATATATATATATATATATATATACACACACATACATATTTATGATAAAGTTATAATTAACATTTTTAGAAGCAAATCTTAGTAATACTATTTTTGTATTTTCATTGTAGTTCTTTGTCTATACACATGTTTATAAAACAAAATTAAAAATTGCCCATTGCACAGATAATTTTCTGTTTTTTTCAGTACGTTAGTGTCAAAATAAGATAAAGCCCTAGGAAGTCGGAGAATCATTATACTAATTGAGGGTAATTAATTTAATATGATGCCATTTCCCCCTAGAGTTAGTGAACAGCAATACACCAAATTACATTTAGTACACCAACAGAATTCTCATGGTCTCATGAGTTTATAATAATGGGATTTTGAGAGAAGTGAGCCTACCCTCATTTGAACTTTTACTGGATTCTCCTTCCTGTCTATACATGACATATATGTTGTCTCCTTTTGCTGTAATTTGTATGCATGTCCTCTTTCTTAGGAGATTACAAACTTGGAGCTCAGGGAGTGTTCCTTTTATCACTATAACTGATATGGATTAAGAATTCAATAAATATTTGTTAAATGAATGAATACATGAATATTGAAAATAAAAAGTGAGGAGAAGATATTTATAAATGTTCAGGAAAATAAAATGTGTTATATTGGCTGGGGAAAAAAAAACACCAAAAGAAGCCAGGAATCATTAAAAAAAAGCACATTAACTATGCAGAAGTGAAGACTTCCCTGAATTTAGTAATAATGTAAAGTTTTAACTTTGTAATTTGTGTGAAAATATTCTTTCTATTTTTCCCATATCCCATGCAGAGTTACAAAATCTAGTGGGAACTAATGCTATTAAAAATAAATAATAAAATTATAGTTAGCAAAGTAAATGAATAATATTTTTGGATAAGTGAAAATATTATAAATTTTGCATTCCTTCTTTTTTATTTTTCTAACCTACTCTCCACATCCATTGGAATAGATGAAGGGCACTCATATTTATAAGAAGTATGATGAAAATACTTGAAAGGTGATCAAATAAAATAATTTCAAAATATCAAATTAATGAACACTGTTTCTTCTTTAAATGCAGACAAGTGAGGGAAGATTTTTTTTTTCTGTTAAAGTGACATCCTGGTTATAATAAACTTGTAGAATGAAGCATCTAACTCCTTTAAGAAAAATTCTCTTTCCCCTGGAAGAGTCTAACCCAGTTATGTCAATCAAGACTGCCATATTTTCTTTTTCTCCTTCAATATGTGAATACTTAGCCCTTATCTGGAAGAATAATAAAGTAAATGAATTAACCAGTATCTAAACAATTGACATTTTCAGGAATATGTGGAAAGCACAATGCACCATATGGTTATTTTAATAGTCTCCAAGTTGTTTTGTTTTTTTTTTTTTTTTTCACGGACACATGCATGACCTTTATTCGCAAGTTGTTTTTAACGTCTATTTGGAAAAAAAAAAGGAATATATTGATCAGTAAATAAAACTTAAAAAGATCAAAATATAAAATGGCTTCACAAACTTGAAATCTTAAATCATCTTTCAAAATTACCAGACAAGATGTATGCTTCACTCTTGAGTCAGAAGGTGTGGCATAAACCTATCAAGCTGGATTTAGAAGCTGTGTTACATAACTAAATGGATTTCGGAGTGACTGAACACAATAATGAACTTCTTAGGGAAACTGTGGTAAGGTTGGGAGTTAGAAAGTTTGGCTGACAAAGAATAAACTTTGTTTATTTCGGCTGATGCTGACCAGGATAACTTAGTATTATCTATCTTGTTCTGCTTAAGAATGTGTGTGAAATAAGACAGAGTTTGGAGGGTACTTTTGATAAAGGATGCTCACCTAATGGCTCAACTGGTCTTCTTTTAACTATTTGTCACAGTTACAAAGTTATTGCAGTGTTACATATTGTTCTATATGTACATGTATTACAAAAGAGACAGAAAACTGTTTTTTGTTTTCAGAGAAAATATGTGATGAATATTTTGCTCTTGGCTAAATGTATTTCTTTAAAATAGAAAGGCATCATCTGGGAGCATAATGAAACTCTGAAAACTACATATGTAACTGTCTTCCTTAGATCCAAAGATATAACCTTGGATTGTGTAATTCTATTCAACAAGGGACAAGAATAAAAAATTGTTTCACATTTGCATTTCACTTAAGGTACCTCTTAAGATTCTACACAAAGATTGAGTTGCTAAAATTTAGCGTGAAGAACTTTTAATATAGAGAGTTGCATTTTTTTAAATATGTTTCTTTGTTTTGATTTTTATTATAGATGTGTATTCCTAAAGTATTTCAAACATAAAAATAAATTAATTCTCATGGGTAATGAAATTAACAGGATCTTTGGTGAACAATCCTAAAATACGCATTTTAGTAGATTTTCCTAGTCAATATGATACACATTGGTGTGGTTGATCTTTAAAAAAAAAAAGGATAATTTGATATTCCTATTTGTAAATAATCCCAAATACAAAAGTCTCATCCTGTTTAAAAATTAATTTTACAATGAGATGATAAACAATAAGTATTTCAGAGAGATCCCGCTGGAATGACTATTAATAACTTCAGAGCAATAACCCAAAATTGTGATAATTATATTTAGTGGTATGCAAAATACTACAATGAAATGTGCGAGGAGCTAGAGTCGGAAAATCAAAAGGGCCGGACTCGCTCAGCATTTCTTAAGCTCAAGGAACTGAAGAACAAA
>NW_006399894.1:3398555-3404794 GCF_000299155.1 Elephantulus edwardii
CATAGAGCACACCTGGTTAAATGATATTCTTGTCTGTGTTGCTTGATATTTAACACTATAATCAAATCATATTTCACTATTCTTGGTTCTGATGAGTCCTAAATGAGATTCCATCAATCTGGTAGACTATTTCAAGAGTAGAACTGAAGATGAAAAATCTCACCTTGCTTCTAAAATAAAAGTCTGACCCATCTAATATGTCCAAAATAAATCATTTAAGTAAGAATAATTGAATCTGGGCATTTCGTAAGGATTATTCCTGAGCCATCATCTGCCCCGCTGGCACTAATCCTGAGTAAATGAAATAGGTTCTAAGGACATTACCAGCACATATTGAAAATTGAAAATTTAATACGTATGTGGACTTTTAAAAAGACCAATACTTAAATAATTCTAATGTCTGTTTTAAAAAAAAATGTATATAAAACACGTTTTTGGCACACCATATGCTTACATTATTTAAATCCTTTATCTGAACACATTATTTAAACTACTCCCTCAATCTTATGGCTAAAAACATATTTAATAATAATTTTAAAGCATATTTATGCTTATGATCAAGCATATCACCTCACAACTTCTATTTCATAAACCATTTGAACATCACATTAATTCCGTCACTCTAGTTCACTCTTACAGAAGTAGTTTCCTGGCACTTTCCTATTAATAACATGAAATCTAAATAGTCTTTCTATAATAAGCTTATAAAAAGTTTTAGCACTCATTGTATACTAATTAAGCACTGCAAACTTGGAGTTATAAAACTTTTATGCTATTCAACAGTATATTTATAGGACTAGACTCAGACACTTTCATTGCCATGTAGTTAGAACAGACTCACAACAGATTACCAATCTTGTTTCTGGTGGATTACCTTTTAGTCAACATAGCTCTAATTCAACCTCTGTTACATAAAAAATCAATTGTGAGCCGGAAAATAAGTACATCTAAGTTTTAATAATTTTGACATATTTCATCAACTCTTTAACACAGGTTCTATTTAGAGCTCTACAAAAAGAGAAGGATTTGAGCAATGAAATACACAGTTCCCAGATCTGAAAATGAAACATGAAAGTTACATAATGATTAGCAAGGGCTAATAATGACATCAAGAAATCAAAGGTATTTTAATAGATGTATAGTAGACAGGTGGAGAGCTCTGATAAATAAAATATGGCAGTGATCAATCCGTTTGTTGTTAATATTGGGCGAAAAAACTAAAGCAAGAATGGGGTTAGTAAGAGATCTTTCCATACTCAAAAGTGTTCTAGCAGATACATATTTATCACCAAAACATTGAAAACAAACATGTTTCCATAAATGAATTCTTATAGTAATGGTGTAAACCAAAATAGATCTCCCTAATGGGTTTCCAATTCTGTCTGATAAAAGCAGATTGCTTAATCTTTTGCCCATGCAGCAATTAGTAGGTTTGAACCACTAATCTTAGGGTTAGTAATTGATTCTCTTTTAATCAAGGTCTTTAAAAATGAATTTAAAATAAGTTAAAATTAGAGGAAAACGGGCTTCTTATGACATATAATGAAATGATAATGTTTTGAAATGTCTTAATAGATAGCAATCAGATAATTACATTCACTTATAACATCTTTTATGATAAGGAAAACTGAAAACTAATCTTCGGCCTTTTATATGTAAATTAATAAGGAAATTAACACTGAAATTAAGATTAAGCAAACTACTATGAATTGAAATAATTATGGTTTAAACTATATCTCTACAAAATATTATGGTTTAAATTTCAACTTTAAAAAAAAATCCCTGAGGGAAAAGATTGAACTTATTAAGAAGTAACAAAATACATCCTCAGAAAGAAGTTCTTGGATACTCTTGCAAATAATGTTCCATTACAAACATTTTGTTTTTATCCATTCCTGCCCTTTGAATCTAGAAATGAGAATCTGTATTTTGGGAAATTACAAATATTACATATTGTAGATTATCACAATTTGGTGAGTATATCTGATATGAACTCTTTCTTGTCTTACTGAAAGGAAATATTTTGATGGGCAGTCAGTCACCTCTCATGCAATTCACAATCTCAAAATCTCAATGGGGTGTCACATATAAATTGGAATTGACAAAAAATTTTTAAAAAAATTATTATGTGGTTTGCATACGAAAGTCATATACATTATGTTTTATTTATATACATTATGCTTCACACATTTATCTAGTCACATTGTTTCATAATATTATTTCTATACATTATACTGTTGTTGTTGTTGTTGTTGTTGTGTATCATTGAATTGGATCCGAATGGTACAGGAGGAGATTGCCCTTCCTTCTCCAGAGGAGCAACTGGTGGATTTAAACAGTCTGCCTTCAGGATTTCAGCACAGCTTTTTGCCACTAGGCCACCAGAACTCTCTATACATTATATTTTATAAAATGAATCACCAATGATCTGTGCCTATCATTACTCCACCTTTTCAGGTATCTTACCTAATTTCTTCAACACTCTCATTCTGCCCATATAACTATGTGCTTTCACAATTTCCCTCCACTCCACTCACAACCCCCCTTCTTCCTTTGCACTTTTGCATACATCTTATTAATCATCTTTCTATTTTTATAATAATGGTCTTATGCAGTATTTGTCCTTATGGGACTGAGTTAGTTCACTAAGCATAATGCTTTCCAACTTCTCTCATGTTAGATAGTATTTTTAAAAATCAATACTTCAGAGTGCTGCATAGTATTTTCATGTGAATGCACCAGAATTTCTAAATCTATTTGTTTGTTGATGGACATTTTGGTGGTTTCTATTTTCTAGCTTTTATGAATAACATTTCTATGAAATTCGGTATCCAAATTTCTATTTTGGTCTCAGTTCTATTTTCCTTCGTGTATATTCTTAACAGTAGAATAGTTGGGCTATATGGAAATTCTATGCTCACTTTTTGAGGAAACATCAAACTACCTTCCAGAATGGTTGTATCATTTTATAAACCTACAAAAGTGCATGAGAATTCTCACCTCTCCACATTCTCTCCAACATTTATTGTTTGTTGACCTATTAAACTTTGCCACTGCTAAGAGAGTGAGATTATATCTCATTGTGGTTTCAATTTGCATCTCTTGTATTGATTCTGAGAACTTCTCCCTGTGTCTGTTGGCCATCTGAATGTCTTCCTCTGTGAAAGTCTTTCCATGTCTTTTACTCATTTTATAATTGGATTATCAGCCTTTTTCTTGTGGAAGCCTTGTAGGATTCTGCAGACTTTTGTTGAGACCATTGGGAATTGACAAAAACTCTTGAGAATAATTTTGAAACCAATTAAAATGAAAGTAGAAGAGTGGAGGGAGGCTTGGATGTCTATGAATGTGTGCCCATTTATAAGTGTGTTTTAAAAGACCTTGGATGTACAATGGCTCAAACACTGGATTGCTTAGTTTGAAGCCACAAGACTCTTAGTAAGAGAAAACAGAAGCAGTCTGTTTGCCTAAAGATTTAGTCCTGAGTCCCCTATGATGCAGTTCTATTCTGTCATATAGGATCTCTACAGTCTTGATTCAGCTAAAAAATAATGCAGGTATTTGTTGATTTTTTAAAAAAATATTTATTACTTTTAAACTTAAGCAAAAATACTTAAAGTATTCCTATTGGTAAGAAGCCGCATTTCAGTCCCTAAGGAATGTGCTTTTAATCCTGCAGCTGCTCTGCAGAAGGAGGGACACTCTACTTTTGCTTGATTTATTCCCTCTGAAAAAGCCCTGAAGCAACAGCTTTGGGTCACTCCCAACTTGACTGCACATAACAACAACAACAACAATTGGATTTACTAGTTCACTGTATTATGATATTAATAAGATCCATTAATAATCACAACACAAAATGCATGGCATATATTATCTTGGGTAAATAGAAACTGTAAATTAACTAGAAAGTTCAAATATCAATATTTCAGCACTAACGAATTGAAATGGGTGAGTATAGACTGTTTTAAGTAGGAAAATAACATGACAGGACTAATGATATATGATGTCACAGCCATATCCAAAAATAGTATTTTGAGATATTTCTTGAAGTACATTGTCATCAGTGATAATATCATTGTGTTGCCAGTGATATCACAGTATCATAAGTAAGAACTGCTAATACTTATTTTTAAATTACCCACTAAGGACAAAAATTAAAGATGAAGACATTTAAATTCTACCAACTTCTTCAGTCAAAAATGGATTTAAAAACAGTTAAAATGCATTATTGGTTATGAATGGTTATAATGTAAAAATTGAAAGCAAAGAAGGTCACATAGTAGTTTAAAAAAAGATGGTCTTGCATATAACCTTGAGAGATAGAAATGACACATGATATAATATTTTAGGAACAATGTCTTAATTCTGAATGTTCTATAATATCTTTTTGTACAACAGTAGAAACAACAATCATATGTAGAAATAAAAGTTATTAAATCTGTAAGAAACAATGTAGAGATTAATACATCAGTCAGAACAAAGCCAGAGGCCAACTATGATGGAACAGACCATCAAATGTCCTTTTGTGAGTTCAAACGGAGATTAAAAAAAATAAAGTATGTCTATGGGGACCAAAATACAACCTTAAGTATATCCCACCTTAACTTAGAGACTATTTCAAGAATAGAATTGATACATTAAGCACTAACAACCAAAGACAAGATGGACTGACACGGTGACTGTGACAATGGGGACAGGTGTGTCAGAGACAGTGAGGGTGGCTTGGAATAGGACAAGGTTCAGAACTATTGCTCTATGAGTTGTAGTCAACTTGATAATACATAACAACAACAACAACACGAAGGAAATAATTCAAGAAAATAAACATAGGTCACTGAAAACACTGGAAAGAAAAAATTTAATAAAATGTGTATGACTTTTTCTACAACAAAAAAGGATAAAGTTAAAGGAAGAAATGATAAAGTAATAGAGCTGAACAGAGATTCCAATAGATGACTAGGTAAGAAAAAGAATAGTGTCATAATGAATTGTCCTTTGGGAAAAATCTGCTTATAATGATAGATCTGAAAAAAAAAATAAAGCCTCAAACTGCAATAACAAAGGATTCTGTGGATGAAATATTAAATGTTGTTGTTGTTTTTGTTGTTAAGGGCCGTCGAGTCGCAGGCAACTCATAGTGACCCTATGAAGGAGACTCCTCGACACTATTAAATGATGTTGTTGCTGTTGTTCAATGTCATCGAGAAGATTAAAATAATCACAATGAATCCAAAGAGTCACAGAGCCAGAAACAATTGCCAATGTTCAATCATTTCTTGACATAGACAGTGACCAAGAAATGTTGGTATTGAAGAAAGAATTTCATAATGTAACGAAGACATCTGGCAAAAGCAAGGATTTAGAAATTCAGGGAAATGAGTTGAGATATTTCAACAAATCAATGCACCACGGTAAATGCTAGCTCGTTTATGCCAAGATATTTGGAAGACAGGTATGTGGCAAATGAACTGGAAGAGGTTAATATTAATGCTTATTCCAAAAAGGGAAATCCATTGTTCAGGTATTACTGACCAATATCATTTCTATCACAAACAAGTAAAATCTTGCTTTAAAAAAAAAATCTCAAAACCAAGTAAACAAAAAACTCTACTGCAGCAGCTGTATATCTACAGGGAAGTTGCATGAATTCAAAGTGGAATAAAAAAATATGGAACAAAGAACATCATTATTGCCATCAAATGGATCTTGGCCAGCATAGAGAATAATAGATGTTTACCTGATGGCTATACAAAGGTATTCAATTATGTGGATTTAAAAAATTATGAAACGCATTGTGAAAAATGGAAATTCAGGAGTAATCAATGGTGTTCAAGAACCTGTACACAGACAAAGAGAAAGTTTATCAAACAAAATAAGAGATTACTGCAGGGTTTGAAAATAAGGAAAGAGTTGTAACCTTCCACAGTAATTATTAAATGTGTATGCTGAGCAAATAACCTATGAAGATGAATTATATGAATAAATATAAAGTAACAAAGTTAAAGAACATTTTGATATAGGATCAAAATAGAAGAAAACAGATTAACAACCTGTACTATTAAGATGAAATATGTTTGCTGAAAAGCAAAGAGGACTTGAAGTTCTTAGGCTAAAAATGAAAGACTATATATTATATACTACATAATATAATATAATATAATATAAATTCAGTATATATTATATCTCAGCATAAGAAAAGAAAACTCCTCACTAGTAGACTAATAAGCAACGTTGTG
>NW_006399894.1:3414124-3437709 GCF_000299155.1 Elephantulus edwardii
TTTGAGCTGTGGTGCTGGAGAAGAGTACTGAATGTACCACGGACTTCCAGGAAAACAAACAGATTCATCTTGGAGAGGATTAAACCAAGCTACTCCTTGGAGGCAAGGATTCTGCGGCTTCGTCTGACATAATTTGGACATGTTGCCAGGAGGGACGGGTCATTGGAGAGGGACATCATGCTTTGGAGAGTGGAGGGACAGCGTAGGAGGGGAAGACCCTCTATGAGATGGATTGATTCTTTGACTGGGGTAATCGGGATGGGTGTGTCAGAGGCAGTGCGGTTGGTGCAGGATAGAGCAGGGTTTAGGGCTGTTGTGCATGGGGTCGCTATGAGTCGCAAACGACTCAACGGCACATGACAACAACAACAGTATGCATTCTATCTCCAAACATTTTCAATCTATATGCAGAATAGAATGTCTGAGAGCCTGGGCTCTATGAGAAGTAATGTGGCATCAGGATAGGAGGAAGACCCATCAACAATCTGCATTATGCAGATGACTCAAACCTGCTTGCTGAAACTGAGGAGGACCTAAAGCATTTGCTGGAGAGGATCAAGGACTACAGCCTTCAATATGGCTTGAAGCTGAATATCAAGAAAACAAAGATTCTCACCGCTGGACCAACTGGCAGCATCATGATGGATGGTGAAGAAATTGAGATTGTAAACAGGTTTAGTTTGCTTGGTTCCACAATCAGCACTCTTGACTTCAGCAGCCAGGAAATTAAAAGATGTATTCCTTGGGGAAAGTCTGCTGTCAGAGATCTTCTAAAGTACTGAAGATCAATGATGTCAATCTGGAGATTAAGGTGTGCCTGATCCAGGCCATGGTCTTTGCAACCACTTGCTATGCATCAAAGAGCTGGGGAATGACTAGGGATTAAAGAAGGAGAATTGATGCCTTTGAGCTGTGGTGTTGGAGAAGAGTATTGAGAACTAATAGGTTTATCTTAGAGAGGGTTAAACCAGGATGTTCCTTGGAGCCAAGGATTCTGAAGCTTTGTCTGACATACTCTGGGCATGTTACAAAGAGGAATCAGTCCTTGGAGAGGGATATCACGCTTGGGAGAGTGGAGGGATGGCATAGGAGAGGAAGACCCTCAATGAGATGGATTGGTTCAGTGTTGGAGTAATGAAGGTAGGTATGTCAGAGACAGTAAGTTTGGCACAGGCCAGAGCAGGGTTTAGGGCTGTTGTACATAGGGTCACTATGAGTCACAGGTGAATCAACAGCACATAACAACAGCATATTAGATATATACAAGCTATATAGATAGAATAGGATGTCTATCTATAAGAGGATTGATTAGTCTTACCAATAAATAGAGCAGATTCTACCGCAGAACCTGGGAATCTCAATACCAACAAGGAAGAAGCAGTAGTGAGTAGTGCATGTTCTTATGGACCAAACTATACTATAAACAATAAAAATCCTATTTTCCCATTTATTAAATATACCTATATTCCATACACATATTCATTTTCTATAAATATATTTACTGCTTTTTCTTTACCTTTTATATATTTTATATGAGATCTAAATGTTCCTTTGACTTAAAGAAACACCATTTATATGTTTCTTGCATATTTCTTCTAAAGCTTGACTCTGAAGCTCTTGGTTTGCACTAAGTGTACATCTACAGTATAACCTCTATTTATATTCTTTATAAAAGTTCAGACACCATTTTAACCTTACATTTAACAGAATCATTAAACATTTAAATTAGCCATATATTGCATAAATTAGATTTTATCTGTGAGTCAACTCTATTGTTTGTTTTTTATTAAGCACCCATATATTGGTTCCAATTCGTAGTGACTCTAGATACAACAAAATGAAGGTCTAGCTGAACGAATGTTATCTTCCAATTTTTTAAAATTTCAAACTTGGGATTTTTCTTGTTAGGTGTTGTTTTATTGACTACAACTCAAAAAAACTCTTGAAACTACAAGTCAGAACTATGCTCTATTCTGGGCTTTTATCACAATCTCTATAATGCTCAAGTATAACTTTACACTCACTGTGTCAATCCATCTTATTAAGGGTCTTCCTTTCTTATGCTGACCCTCTACTTTTACAAGCATAGCATCTTTTTTCAAGAACTTACGTCTCCTAACAACATGTCCAAAATATGTGTGGTGATGTTTCATCATCCTTGTCTCCAAGGGTGACCTTAACTGCCCTTACTAAAAGGCAGACTTCTCTTTTTTCTCATTCCAAGGGATCTTCAGTACTTTTTATCAATGCCACATTTCAATGTTATCAATTATTCTATGATCTGACTAGCCTAGAGAGGAACAATTTCCCCTGTGATCTTGAAAGGTGAACCAGGGAATTTTTTAGCCTCAGTTCTTATCTACTGACTGGAAATTACCAAACACCCATGAGTCATAGCTCTCACTAGCACATAGGCTGGAGGTAGGAACCTCAAAACCAATCCTGCATTTGTGTATTTCTACCTACAACTGCGATGGGTTTCAATTGACATAAGTTATGATATGCTGACAATTTTCTTTATGTTCAAATAGTAAATAACTCATGGCCTTTAATTACTGGAACATGTTCAACATCATGTTGATAGTTTTTCTTATTTCAGAACAATAGGATTGTCTGAATATCTTTGCCCTTTTTATATGTATTAAGAGCATCTATAGCATATTTTTGACTCTTGGGTGCCTCTTCCTCCTCCAAAACACATTGAGCAGCATTCTTTCTTTTCAATTGTATTCATGAGTTAATACTAAAAAAAGAGAAAATTAACATTTTCACACATATTTTCTTTCCATTCTAATAACTTATTCAACATAATCATAGTATAGAACCATGAGTAATTTATTTCTTGAAAAAGAAGGTAAGTAAAATGCCTTTTGAGGTCAATTTAGAATCTTACTTCCTTTCCAAATATAAAATTCACCCACACATGAGAAAACCCTGAGGAAGAATTGCTTTCCTTTGGAGAGGTTCTTTCATTTAATATACAAATATTAAATGACTTATCTTTTCTCCCTAAAATAACAAAGAATCTCAAAACATAAAAAACACTCTTAGGTAGTTAAATGCATTTTGCATTTAAATTAGGAAACCATTATTTTATCCTAGGAAACATTAGACTTCACTATTTCTCTCCAGTTTCTTTCAGTATAAATTGAAGAACACTGTCTGTCTCTATATTTTTGTGACGTGTCTCTAAGCCACTGGGCTATGGAACATTAAAGTTATTACCTTGGAAAGCTAAGTTTAAAAAAAGAAATCTTATTTGCCAGTATCCAAAATAGAGCATAAATCATCAAAGTCTCAGAAATGGTGCTTTCGCATAGGAGATTCCCCAGGCTATGAAGCAAGTGCTTCTGATTCATCCAGGGTCAGTGCTCCACACTCAAAGGACAGCCAAAGAGAAGCCCAAGGGTATAGTTGGCAAAAATTAAATGCTAGGACATGGTTTAAAAATTTCTGAAAACCAACTTAAAGTGAATTTTAATGAATCAACCAAGTATTTTTAATAGGATCATATACTCTTATAATGGTAGAGGTCATCTGGGTCTAGCTTCTTGTTTTACACATTGGAGGGGTGGGAAGACGCATGATAGTTAAGTAACAAGTTAATGCCCAAGTCACCTATCAAAACTCTAGGACAGAACATGTTTCATTTCCTATTACATTTTTAGTTAAGGATTACATGTTCAACTCATTGAAGTTAAATAATAGAAGAAATTAGTTTGACTAACATACACACACACACACACACACACACACACATAGAGGCACAGGACTTAATTTTAGGAAAAAAATAGTGTATAAAGGGTTTTGGGTTTTGTTTGTTTGTTTGTTTTTAAATGAGAATTGATCAATAAAAAAAGTACCAGGTAATGAAGATGTTACTGTTGTTTGATAGTACTATTATAAGTTGATGATACAACAACTCCATCATATGTTTTAATTTTGTTGTTTCTTACCCCTATTTGAACTGATAACAGGAACCTTTGGCACATACATGTTTGTTGTTGTTATATGCTGTCAAGTCACCCACTCACAGAGACCCTATGTGCAACAGCTCTGTGAAATCTCCTATCTCCTGAGCCAATCTCACCATCTCTGGCACAACTACCCCCATGAATCTAGTCACTGAGTCAATCCATATCATCGAGGGTCTTCCTCTCCTGCACTGTCCCTTCATCCTCCCAAGCATAATGTCGCTTTTCAAGGACTATTTCCCCCTTGCAACATGTCCAAAGTATTTCCGATGGAGCTTCAGAATCCTTACCTTCAAGAAGCAGCCTGGTTTAGGTAACATAATTTTAATCTGTGAATTATATGCTACATTACTTTTCACTGTTTGGCAGTCATACTATTGTCTTTTTATATGTCTTTTTTATGCAGTACACGCAAGAAATTTCCAAGCACTATTTCTTCATTTATTTCTACACTATCAAAGATGAAATATAATTGGAAAAAAGTGAATGTGTCATAAAAATGCTTTTAAAAATAATTCCTGTTCTAACAATTTTATTTTCTTATTTTAAATCTCTCCTTATTATAATCAGAAATGGAAACAAATAGGTGTCTATTTCCTATTATGCTGTTTGGTTCATCTCTTTGGCAAACTCTTTAACATACTGATTAGTTTACAAAGCGTTTCAATAATATTCATTTATTTAGCACATTCTTATAAAACATCTGTTGTTGTTGCTATGTGCCATCGAGTTGCTTGCAAGTCATAGCGACCCAACGTACAACAGCCCTAAACTCTGCTCTATCATGTGCCAATTGCACCTTCTCTGATACACCGATCCCAATTTACCCAGTCACTGAATCTATCCACCTCAGAGAGGGCCTTCCCCTCCTGCACTGTCCATCCACCCTGCCAAGCATGATGTCCCTCTCCAAGGCCTGGTCCCTCCTTACAACATGTCCAAAGTATGTTAGACAGAGCCTGAGAATCCTTGTCTCCAAGGAGCCGCCAGGTTTGACCCTTTCCAGGATGAATCTCTTTGTTTTCCTAGCAGTCCATGGTACCCTCAATACTCTTCTCCAGCACCACGGCCCAAAGGCATAAATTATCTTTCTATCCTCCTTTGTCATTGTCCAACTCTCTGATGCATAACAAGTGATTGCAAAGACCATGGCCTGTATCAGATACACCTTAGTCTCCAGAGAAACACCATTGCTCTTGAGTACTTTGGAGAGGTCCCTAACACCAGAATTTCCCATCAAAATACGTCTTTCCTGGCTATTGGTGCCAAGAGTGTTGACTGTGGAGCCAAGCAAACTAAAGATATGAACAATCTCAATCTCTTCCCCATCCATCCTGATGCTGCCAATTGGTCCAGTGGTGAGAATCTTTGTCTTCCTAACACTGAGCCTCAATCCATATCGGAGGCTGCAGTCCTTGCTCCTCTTTAGCAAGCACTTCAGGTCCTCCTCACTTTCAGCAAGCAGGGTTGTGTCATCTGCATAACACAGACTGTTGATAGATATTCCAAATGTCTTGACCCCACATTTCTCCTCATAGAGCTCAGCCTCCCAGATAATCTGTTCTGCATACAGGTTGAAAAGGTATGGAGACAGGACACATCCCCAGCATATGCCCTTCCCAATTCTGAATCATGCAGTGTTTCCTTGCTCTGTTCTGATGACTGCCTCTTGGTCCAATTATATGTTTCACATTAGCATGATAAAGTGCTCTGGGACTCCCATTATTCTCAGAGTCAGACACAGTTTGTTATGGTCCACACAGTCAAACACGTTTGCATAGTCAAATGAAACACAGATATATATATTCCTCTGGTATTCCCTGCTTTCAGCTAAGATCCATCTAATATTAGCTATGACCCCTTCTAAACCCAGCATGGACTTCTGGAAGTTCTCTGCTGATGTGTTGTTCCAGTCATTTTTGGATAATATTCAGTAGAATCTTGCTTGCATGTGAAATTAATGATATTGTTCTATAATTTCCACACTCTGTTGGATCACCCTTCTTTGAGAAGGGAACAAATATAGATCTCCTTCAGTCAGTTGGCCAAGTGATTATGCTACAGATTTCTTGGCACAATTTGGTGAGCACATTCAGGGCAGCATTTGTTGGCTGAACTATGTCAATTGGTATATCATCTATTCCTGGGGCCTTACGTTTTACTATTTCCTTCAAAGCAGCTTGAGCTTCTCTTTCATCACCTCAGGCTCTTGCTCATATGTCGTTTCATGAAGTTCTTCTGTGTCTGCCAATTCCTTTCGATACAGTGACTCAGTATATTATTTCCATCTTCTTTTAATACTTCCTGGATCATTTAATATTCTGCCTAAAGCATGCTTGATTATAGCAACTTGAGGTTTGAATTTTGTCTTCATCACCTACATACCATAAATATCTAGAGCTTAGTTGATAATTATATACTATAAATATCTGTAGTTTAGTTCATGATAAAGATAATAATCATTACATAAAAGAATATATGTAAACTTTAGTTATGAGGCCCTTGTAAGAAAGGAAGATGTCAAATATTTTTTCTCCAGTCTATGAGCTTTCTTACCACAGTGTTGGAAAAATATTTTGATACACAAAGGGACTGGTTTTTAGAAATCCAATTTGTCCATTTTATCCTGTTATTATTGTGCGTATTTGGCTGTTACAAAAAATATTTATAACATAGAGTAGGGCTTCTATGTTAGTTCCAATTTTTTTCTCTGATTATGGGTTCTGAGTATACCTCTAGGTCTCTAATATACTTTGAGCTCATTTTTTTGTATGGCATGAGATGTGAATCATATTTAAATTTCTACAGGTAGAAATACACTTTGACCAGCACCATTTGTTAAAGAAGCTGTTTTTTCTTCATTTAATTGTGAATTCGTATAACCACTATGTTTACCAATTTTCCTAAAAAACTGAATATAAGAATATCATGTGACCCAGCTATTCAACTGTTAGGAACATACACCAAGAAAATCAGACAAGAGACATGAACGGAAATATGTACACCTATGTTTATAGCGGTGTAATCACAACAGAAGAAACTGTAAGGAACTCAATGTCCATCAAAGAAGAATGGGTGGAGAAACTGTGGTATATTCACACAATGAAATACTGTGCAGCACTAAAGACCCATGAAGTATTCATAAAATATGCCACAACACAGAAGTCTAGAGAACATAATGTTGCATGAAATACCTCAGTTCCAAAAGGACAAATATTGCATAAGACAACAATTGTGAAAACTGGAAGTCAACTGGGACAAATATGTATGGGTGTTCAAGGGGGGGGATGAGGATGGGAAAGAAGGAAGGGGAAATGGCTTCGACGGCAGAGGCTGATGAGTGAATAGGGAGAAGAAGGAATAGGTAAGATGATGCAATGGGGACTTAAGAAACAGAGTGGTAAAGTCATAGATAAAGAGCAATTAATTATATAAAAACAATCTACATGAATTGTATTAAAATGTACATGAACAAAAAATGGAGAAAAAGGAATAGGTATTGCATAAAACATATATTCATCTATACATAGATATTACAATCAAAGTAGAGAATCACAAATCAACAACCACATTTTAGATAATGATAGATTAATCAGAATGTCTGGTAGCACTGCTTGCATAGGAGAGGCAATATTGTGGGGGGGGGGAACCAACTCCTATGCTGTCATTATGAGGGGGAGAGAAGTACAGAAAGAGAAATGAGAGTATCAAGTGAGATGTGGCTCAGATAGAGAAAGGAAAGTTAGTCAATTGGCTGGAGAATGGTTGAGTACAGAGAAAAATTTGTCCCAAATTGGCATGATGATATAAGGTTTGTGTTTATAAATTAGGGTAACTTAAATATCATGCATTAACTTCTCCATTCATTCTTTTTAAAAATGAATATTTTAAACCTACAATGATGCAGAAACTAAAGACACAAAGAAGGGCCAAATCTCTGCCCTTTCCAGGTGGAATGTATACATGAGTCAGACAAATCATCTGTTGCTGTGCCATTTCCAACACAGAACTTTAATCAGCTTTTTGCACAGTTATGGAATCTACAATCTGTTCATTTCAAACATATGATATATATGCTACATATAATATATAAAATCTAAGCTGTTTAAAAGTTCAGTTCTTGGGTAACACTTATAACTGAGAAAAGGTTCTGCCAGCAATAGCCACCTGTTTTATCATGATTACAAGTTATGGGTAAATTAGTCTTGAGTTAATCATTCATGGCATTGCTATAAATTAAACATTAGGCTTCTTTTCTAATAACATTACCCCCAATCAGCTGTAATTACTGTATCCTGAAGGTTATCAAATAGATTTAGTCCATCAGCTTAAAAATGTACCTTGAAATGTGTATGTGTGCATACACATACAAACATCTAGAACCCACTAATTTACATCACATTTAAAATTTTTTTAAAAAATTAGTTTCTTCAGAGGTCAAGGAAGATTGAGTATCTGTATTATCTTAACATTTAACTTATATTTCACAGGCATAAATCTAGGAAAAAGTGAAAAGATTTAGAATTTATGATTCACACTTCCATATTTAAAGGAAAAAAGATGTCGACACATTTTTAAAGCAATATAAAAAGAAAGATATGCCAGCAACGTTACTCTTGATAAATGCTAAAAAGTACCTGACAATCTATTTCTGACATGTTCTTTAGAAGACAGTTCATGAATTAATAGCATGATTTATCAGACTTTATTGTGAAATATTATTCTGTAAAAAGTCCAAAAAGCCAAAAATCAAACCTCATTATGCAAAATGCTGCTTTCCTCTGCTCTTTCATCTATAAGTAAACCCAAATTTATCCAAAGAGAAAATACAAACCACTGTAAAGACGGCATATTTTAGAAACTTGTTATAAATTACATCAACAAATTGGTCTTTGGTATTTTAATGGAGAGAGAATAGCCTACTGTTTAGAAACTCATTTTTTTAATGTTTAATTGGGTTTTATTTACTATGCCAAGATATCTGATAGTATAGATCTTAAAAATAAGGATAACTTTGAAAATACTGGGAATTCCAGAACACTTGATTGTGCAAATGTAAAATCTTTACATACAACAAGAAGTAGTTGTTTATAAACATAAGAAAAAAACACTATATTGTTTAAAATCAGGAAAGATGTGCATTGAGTTGTATCTTTTCTTTATACATATTCAGTCTGTATGCTGAGCAAGAAATTGAAGAAGTTGGAATAATCCAGTTTGGAATAATGACGAAAAATGTGGCATGAGGATTCAAGGAAGACTCATCACCAAGCTGCGTTATTCACATGAGACAACCATCCTTGTAGAATGTGGGGAAGACTTAATGCACTTAGTGAAGAAGATCAAAGACTACAGTCTTCAATATGAGATACATCTCAATGTCAAGGAATGCTTCTTCAAAGATAATGGAATGCCATTTACATTATCTCTCTAAAAGGATGGACAATCTCCTCCTATGGTGTTTACTGTTTCTGAAAATGCATTGGACAGCCTGTTACAGGTTGATTCTAAACTCATACTATGCAACAACAAAATAACAACATGTCAAAAAATATCTCTGAGAACATTGGGTGAAGACAATTCTCCAAATTAAAAGATAAGGATAAAATTCTAAAAGCAGCACGAGAAAAACAAAGATTCATCTACAAAGGGGAAAATTAGATTATACTCTGATTTCTCAGCAGAAATCACGTGAGCTAAAATACAATGGGATGGCATATACAGAAAGTTAAAAGGAAACAATTGCCAGTGAAGGATCCTACACCCAGCAATGCTCTCCATCAAATACAAAGTAGAAATTAAACTCTTTTCAGAAAAGAAGGAACTTAAGGAATTTGTGAAAACAAGACTAAAGCTATAAGAAATTTTAAGTGAAGTCCTTCATATGGAGATGCCAATGGGAAGTGGATAGACCATAATAATATAAAATAGCAACAAAAGAATCACAGTAAAAATGGCAACTTAATTGACTAAATATGCTAATCATGAGAAAAAAAGAGTAGGAGGATGGATAAAAAAACCCAAACAAAAGCAAAAAAAGGCCCATTAATATGTTGCTTACAAGAGACATATCTAAAATTAGAAGAAAAATACAGACTCACAATCAAGAGCTGCAGGGGGAAAATATACACCAAGTAAATGTCAACCTCAAATAAAACAGTAGTGGCAGTAATAATCTTTAATAAAATAGACTTCAGGATGAAAACATCCATAAAAGATGAAGAAAGGTATTACATACTAATGAAAGGCACAACAGATCAAGAAGACATTACCTTGGTCAACATTTATGCAAAATACACAAACAATAGTTAACAGAATTAAAGGAAGAAGTAGTACCACAAGAGTGGTAGAAGATTTTAAAAGATCACTATCACCAAAGGATAGGTCAACTCAAAAGAAACTCAACAAAGATGCAGAAGATCTAAACTATGCAATCAGCCAAATCAACATTGTGAATTTATTCAGGATACTGAACCCAAGTAAAACGAATTAATTTTTTTTCTCAAGTGCACATGATACATTCTCCAGAATTAATCACATATTAGGACACAAAGCAAGCCTCAACGAACTAAAAAACCACTGAAATAATATAAGCATCATCTCAGATTACAATGCCATAAAACTAAAAATTAACTACAGGAGGGTAAAGCTTATAAAACCACCAATGTGGAAACTGAACAAATCTCTGCTAGAACATGATTGGATTATATAAAAGAAATAATAATGTCTTCATTTTCTTTACATATCATCTCTGATTTTTCTTCAAGTATGTTTATAGTGTTCCAGCTCACTGACTCTGTTTCATCTATTCACTTCTACTTTTTGTCTTATCAGCGTGTTGGACGCTTATGCCATTTCAATCTTAATATTCTAGATTGCATTTCCATGCTTTTCTGTTATTTCTAGCACTCTCTGTCTTATAATATTTTTTTTAATTTGTTGTACCTCTTTGCACTACCAATTTTTTTTTCTTCTATCTTTTGCATTTTTATCCATATCTGTTCAAGTTTCTCCTCATCAAAATATTTTTTCTGGACTATTACCTCTAAAGTATTTGCTCTCTTCTATTGTTTCTTCCCACATTTGCATCTTTTCCTGTAGCTGATCAGATAACTATACATCAAAGTATTTCTTCTCTCTATCTGGGGTATTCATTGGGTCTGCTTTTTTAGAAGAAAGGTTATTTTTGTTTTTTTCAAGATGGTTGATGTGGATTGTTGCTTTCTTGACAGTATGGGAGTCTTTTCATAGTAGATATTTGGCTTTTATAACTATAAAATTACCCAGGGTACAGCAATGTCATATGATACAGCTGTTCAACTACTCGGAATATAACCTGGGCAAACGAGAACTAAGGCACAAATGGAGTTTGGGACACCAATGTTTATACCAGTATTATTCGCCATCTCAAGAACATGGAAATAACTGTCCAACCACAAACGAATGGATTGAGAAATTATGGTACATTCACACAATGGAACACCATGCAGCATGCAGGAGCAATGATTTTATAAATAATAAACTAACCTGGGAGGGACAGGAGAGCATTATGCTGAGTGAACTAACTCAGTCCCAAAAGGATAATTATTGCATAAATTCATTATTGTAGAATGAGTATAAGTATACAAGAGGGGTGGGAGAGGGTGGAAGCAGAGGGATGAGGATGTGCAGGGGGAGGGGGATTAATCATGGGGGTTGTACAATATGATGGGTGGGGGGGTGAGGAAAATGGAACTAATTTGTTCTTGAAAACAGTGTATTCAAATTTTCTAAATAAACAAGTATAAAATAAAAAAAATAAAGAATGAGATAAAAAAGTTACTTGAAGCACAGGAAAATGAAAAAAAATCACAACATAACAAAATCTCTGGAATGCAGCTAAGGCAGTCTTCAAGGGGCAGTTCATAACAATAGGCACACACATAAAAAAGGAAGAAAGAAGAAAAATCAATGATCTCACTCAACACCTCTCTCAAATAGAAAAAGAATAATAATCTAATTCTTCAATCTCTAGAAGAAAAGAAATAACGAGGAGGAGAGCTGAAATCAATGAGATGGAAAACAGGAAGACAACTGAAACCATCAATAAGACCGTGAGCTGTTTTTTTGAAAGAGGCAATACAATTGACAAACCATAGACAAACTTAGCAAAAGAAAAAAATAAAAGAGAAGGCACAGATAAGTTGATTAAGAAATTATAGAGGTGACATCACAATAGAACCAGATGAAATTGAATCGATAGTATCAGTATACTATGAAAAGCTATACTCAGATATATTTGAAAAACCCTAAAGGATATGGACAAATTGCTTGAAACTCTTGTCCTACCCAGACTAATAAGGACCAATAAAGAACAAGGACTTTCACAAAAGAAATTGAACAGGCCATAAAAATTCTTCCCCACAAGAAAAGTTCCAAATCATATGGCTTCACACCTGAATTCTACCAAACTTTCAGAGAAGATTTCTCACCAACTCTACTTAAATTATTTTCTTTAAAAATTGAAAAAGAAAGAACACTCTCACAGTCATTCTATGAAGCAAGCATATCCCTAATACCAAAACCAGGCAAAGATACTACCAAGAAAGAAAACGACAGACCAATATTTCTCATGAATATAGATAGAAAAATCCTTGACAAAATCCTAGCCAATTGAATCCAAAAGCACATCATAAAAGAACTCATCATAACACGCATACAAGGATGGTATGATATAAGAAAACCAATCAACATAAATCACCATATTAACAAACAAAATAACAACAACCATTTACTCTTAGCAATTGATCCAGGAAAGGCATTTGACAAACTCTAACATCCCTTTCTGATTAATACACTCAGAAAAATTAGAATATAAGGGGATTTCTTCAACATATAGTGAAAAGTATAGATGCAAAACCAAGAACCAATATCATCGTCAATGGAGAAAGACTAAAAACATTTTCTTTGCAAGTAGGGACCAGAGAAGGATGCCCAATGTCAATAATTCTATTAAATATTTTATTGGAAGTGCTTGCTAGGGTAATACAACAAGAGAAGATAATAAAAGGCATCTAGATTGTCAAAGAGATGGTTAAATTATCACTATAGGAAGATGATATGGTAGTGGACACAGAAAAATCTCAAGGACTCAACAACACCACCCCCCTCAGAACAAGACAAAACAACACACTGTTAAAGCTCTTAAGATCAATTCAGTAGATTGGCAGGATATAATATCAATATCCAAAAATCAGTGAGATTCCTCTACAATAGCAAAGAGAACTCAGATAAGGAAATCAAGAAAGTAATACCATTTATAATCACCAAGAACAAATTGAGATACTTGTGAGTAAACCTAATTAGAGATGCAAAAGACATACAAAGAAAACTACAAAACACTTTTGCAAGCCACAATATTCTAAAGATATGGGGGAAATGTGGAAATGTGCGTTGTTCATGGATAGGAAGACTCAATATTGTGAAATAACAATCCTACCAAAAGTAATCTACATGTTCAATGCAATCTCAATACAGTTACCATATTTGTTTTTCAAGGAGATTGAAAGTTAAATTGTCAAGTTTATTTGGGAAGGCATGAGACCCTGAATAAGCAAAACACTTCTTCTTTTTTTAAATTTAATTTTATTATTTTTGTGTGTGTTTACTGTCAAATTAGATCTGACTGGTACAGGATGAGACTGCCCCTCCTTCTCCAGCAAAGCATCTGCTGGATTCGAGTCGCATACCTCTGGGATTGTAGTGCAGCTTCTTGGCACTAGGCCACCAGAGTTCCCTTGCAAAACACTTCTGAAAAACAAAAATGAAGTGGGAGGTATAGCACTACTTGACTGCAAAATTTATTACACAGCAGTAGTAACCAAAATAGCAGGTACTTGTTCAATGGCAGGCATATAGACCAATGGAACAGAATTGACAACCCAGAAATAGACTCCTTAATGACAACCTCTTCAACAAATGGTGCTGGCAAACTGGACTACATTTACTGCAGAAAGTTGAAAAAGGATCCACATCTCACATCACACGCAAAAATCCACTCAGGGTGATCAGAGACCTGGGAGTAAGTTCAAAACCATAAAGCTCATCAGAGACTAACTGGAATCCAGTTTAGATAGTCTAGTCTGCAATATAAAAGATTTCCAAAAATATAGTCAGAAATGCATAATCTGAAGCGAATAAAATTGATGAATGGGACCTTCTAAAGATTAAATCCCTGTGTGCATCAAAAGCATTTTCTAATAGAGTGAAAAGAAACCCTACCGACTGGGGAAAAAAAATGGTATTACCATATCAGACAAGGGTTTCATATCAAAAGTTTACAGAATCCTATAGGGCCTCCACAAGAAAAAGTCTGATACACAGTTACAAAAAGGGCAAAAGACAAGGAAAGACTTTTCACAGAGCAAGACATTCAGTTGGCCAAGAAACAAATGAAGAGATGCTCAACATCACTGGCAATAGAGGTGAAAATCAAACCACAATGAGATACTATTTCACTACAGTAGCAGTAGCAAAGTTTTACAGGACAAGTTTTCCAGCAAGTAATAAATGTTGGCGAGGAGATAGGATGTCTTATACATTGTTGATGGGAATGTAAAATGGTTCAACCACTGTGGAAGGCAGTTTGATGCTTCCTCAAAAAGCTAAACATAGAAATTCCTTAAGACCCAGCCACTCCACTGCTTGGAATATATCCTGAAAGAACTAAGTTACAAATGGAGACTTGTATACCAATGATCATAGTACCATTATTCACCACCACAAGAAAATGGAACCATCTCTAATGCCCAATTACAATGGAATGGATTGAGGTATTATGGTATATTCACATGATGGAAAATATTGTAGCATGATTTTGTAAATTACTACCTAACGGGAGAGAGGAAAGCATTATGCTAAGTGAACTCACTCAGTTTCACAGGGAGAAATACTGTAGAAGACCATTATTGTAGAATATGTATGAGGATCCAAGGTAAGGGGAAAGGTAGGTGTAGAGGATTGAAGATGGGTAGGAGTGGGGTCATTTGGGGTCAGAGGTGATTGCACATTTTGATGGGTGGAGGGAAGAGTGAGTAAGGAAATGGGAGAAATCTGGTGTAAAAACAGTGTATATAAACTTTATTAGTAAACCAACATAAAATAGCAATTTTGTTCATAAAAGAAGAAAATAAAAAGAAATAGTAATTTTCTCTACTAGTACCTACTGGTTAGTCATTGCCTAGACATGGAACAAAGGAATCAATTATTAATTTTTAGTAGATCCCAGTGGACAATATTTTCATAAGAAAAGAGATTCACAAAATGCCATATGTTAATAGCTAAAGGGTTTTATGAGGTATCATATAGATAAGAAAAAAACAAAACAAAATACTACTACCTGGTGCACCAGAAACCCCTGTAAACAGTGCTCATTTATGCTGGCACTCTAAAGAGAAAGCAAACATTTTTAAAATTGTCAATAAGAACTTCTATATTTTTATCAGTACCTAATATAGGTCTGTCCTGGAAAAGGTCAAACCAGACTACTCCTTGGAGGCAAGAATTTTGAAGCTCTGTCTCATACTTTGGGCATGTTTCCAGGAGATACCAGTCCTTTAAGAAGGACATCCTACTTGGAAGAGTGGAGGGACAGCACAAGATAGGAAGACCTAAGATGAGATGGATTGACTCGGTGGCTGGAGCAATGGGGATAGATGTGTCAGAGACAATGAAATTGGCTCAAGATAGAGCAGGGTTCAGAACTGTTACACATAGGGTTGCTATGAGTTGCAAGTGACTCAATGGCATATAATAAATAACAAGAACATTAACACAATGATGAGAGACAAATTTGTATTAAAGCTTAGACAATTTTTTATTGCTTTTTCTTAGCTGGCCACACTATTGTACTTAGTATTTTTAAAAGTTTAGTGGATCATGAGGGTCCTTTAATTAAGTCACAGTTTAATTCAAAAAAGCATTCCTTATCTTTTAGGCATCAAATAAATAATGCAATCTAAAATTTACCATGAGATTTTAGAAACAATTAGAGCTCTCTATAGACTACATTTTCATTTCTCTTTCTTTGATTTTAAAGGATAGATTAACATAAATTAACATTATAATTAGAAAATTATATCATTTTTCTTCTAATAATTCTAGCTAATCTCATAGTGTCTATTAAATATTTGGAAATAAAAGTCTTTTCAGCCTGTCATATTTTGATAACAATACTTTAAAAGACATATGCTGTTTATTCATTCAGTCATTAATTTTTTTGTATTCAACAGATGCATACAGAGTATCTGTTTTTTTGACAAACACCATAATTGACATAAGAATTAGAGTGTTGAACATGATAGCTGACATTCTTTTTTTTGTGATCATTACATACTGTTAGGCTGAGGAAGACAGTAAACAAGAATTCATGCAAAACACTAGAGTAACTCGCAAAGCAAGAAAACATTAGTAGTGTTTACAACAGAGATTCAAAAGAAGAAATGTGATTACAAATATTATTATGCTAAAGACAGATTTTTTTTTTAACTAGCTCACTGGAGTTACAGAGGTGCTGTGGACATATTTTAGTGAAGCAACAAAAGTTGTGGCCATCCGAGCTGTAAAGGAACTTTACTCCTTAATCCTAATTTAATAAGAGAGCTCTTATATATTTCCTGTGTTTAAGTTCTCTCCTGAACTAATATAGAGGTCTTAATTTAGAAGAATTTCTGAAATTCACTCACTCACATATTCACTCATTGCCACCGACTTCCTTCTGACCCACTGGCCCCTATATTGGGTTTCTGAGGAATCATTGTCTTTTGGTTGAAAAAGCAGCACACCATATACTACAGTATTTTAGATAATATTCAATAATAAAGATAATGTGAAAGAAAAACATCAATTGGATAAAATGGAAGATGTAGGATGAGGAAAATGGAGTAATTAGAAAAGATAACAAAGCAATGTTGTTGAAAGTTGAATGAAATCAGAATATTGCTATGAGCAACTGCTTATGTTGGGTGATGAAACTTGAGAAAAGGATTCCAATATTATTTTCTCAATTTCTGTGATGTCTTGGTGACAGGCAGACTTTCTCGTTTTCTATTGTAAATAACAGTGTTATGTTTTCTCCTTGGCTATGAAAACAAGTACATATTTTTATAAAATAACAGAAAAGATAATAGGGTATGGTGTAGGAAATTCTTATCTGTGGTAATATTCTGTTGTTATCAATGTGTTTCTATTTGTGACTACGAGGTCCAGTGGAGAAATGCCTGAAGAACTCAAGCCCTTGACACATGATCTGCATCAGTTATCTGTCCATAAAGGATGTCTGTTGTGAGAAAATTTTATTATTCCAGATGGCAATACTGTCATCTTGGCCACACCACATTCAGGAATTATTCACTGTGTTTGGTGGCCTGGAAATGATTCTGCTATTGAAAAGACTGTAACGAAGTGTCAGCATATGCCAAGCTATTCATCACTGTCCGCCAAAAGAGCTTCTTTTCCCATGGGAAGTGACCAAGAAGTTGAGTTCAACAATCCAAATTTCTTTCACAACCTTCAATGTAGTAATCTTTTGATTGGTTCAATGTGAACATAGCCTTATGCCTGTTATTGCAAAACATTGGTAATCAAATATTTCAGTTGAATTTAAATAATTTGTGAATAAAGATGTGATGTAACTGGTCAGCATCAGTGGTCTTATTACTCAGAAGATCCTTGAGGGTCACTTTGTTCATCTTGCTTAAAAAAACAAAACCAGGAGTAATTCGTAGTCTTAATACCTAATATCTCATTTGTGTCCTTTGATTATTTGTAGTGAAAGATTAAGATTTATATTAATACTTTGTTGAGCTTACAGGGCTGAGAGAAAAGGAGTCCTTGTTACAATAATTGAGGTCACAGATCTTGGTTGTACAACATCTGGAGTACAGTGATCTCTGTACATTAACTGAGTTAAAAGCTTCTTTCCACAGTGGCATAGCAAGAGCAAAACTATTAGAAACTTCCACTCTACAGTTTTGGGGTGTTTCATTTTGCTGTTTTTTTTTTTTAACAGTGATTTTCAGCTGTGCTTTCTAAGACATTACGAGGACCATAAATGGAAGGCATATTCTCCCTTGTTAAATTAATGAAAGTGAAAACTTCCACTAATGATATGTACGTATACATATATATAAATACATAGAGAAACCATCTCTCTCAAATATGAACCTAAACTCTAAAATATTTTTTCTTTTAAATTCAGAAAGTCAAATGCAGAGTATTCAGAGATTGAGAGAAGAAATTATTTGCCATAATCTTTCCTGGCATTTGTTATTTGAGGTCTAGTTTGGTCCTTATAGATACATGGTTTTATAAACTAGAGAAAAAGATTACACATATCTACAGGCTGTCAAGAGAACAGATAGCTGAAGGAGAGATCATTCTACAATTACAAAGCAACTATAATACTCCTATAGTACAGAGAGGACATAAAAGAAAACATAATATCAAACTTACTGGGGTTCAGTTTTATACCCTAGTTACTTCACCACAGAAAAAACGTAAATGTATGCATCTTGACAATTAGAAGTGTAAAAATTGAAGAAATAAATGTGAATAAGTGAACACTGAATCATTTCTTATAACTTTCAGATTCCATATAACACCTAATTCTAAGATTCACTACTTTAAATTCAAAACTTAGATAGTAATATAGCTCTAATTATTTACATTGGATAGATAAATGTGTGAGTGTTACCAGAAGAGCCAATAGAAGAGAATTATTAGTAAATAAGACATAGAGATTTTTAAAACTTGCTGTGCATTTATCATTCTGTCTCAAGTAGCAGTAGTCTGCAGCTGTCAATAATTTTAATATTCAAACTCTATTTAGAAAACAAGATTTCTGGATTTAAAGAAAACAAAGTGAAATATATATTTATCTGTGGTTTGTAAACAATAACTGCATGTTATTATGCCTAAAATGCCACCAGAGATTTAGCTTATAAAAAAAAATGCATCCTAGAACAACTTCAATTTATGCTGATTAAGATGTTTTCTGGGAGACAGTTTTTAAGTTGCAAACTACCAGAAACTGTCACTTCCTATTTGTCAATAGGATTAGTAGAACTTTCGTGGAGTTATACTTGATAATGGCACAGGAAACTCAGAGAAGCTCAAAATGGTTCACTATAGTGATGCATGTCATATCGTTTTACTTTAAATTTTCAGTATGACATGTAAAAAGTAGAAAAGGCATTGAATATTCTTACATTAAAAAGGAAAACAAGAACAAATTGTTAGAAACCAAATGGAGGACCACTTTACTTTGTAAAAAATGACTGTGTCTAAGTGAATGCTAGAGTCATAAATTTACTTCATGGAATTAGCATTTGTGATTACATAAAATGACTGGTACTACAATTACCACTCCATTTTGAAAACAGCCACTTTAACATTATTATTAATTCCTAATTATCTTCAACATATTTGTTTTATGTTCATTAATGAATTTACTCCTGATTTGGAATGGGAGGGATTGTGTGAGATGAGTGCACAGTGAAATTAAAGAGAAAATTACATACGGTAGTTTAGCTAGCATTGAATTGATTCTCCAAAAATATTGGATTTCTGCAATGCTTTTGAAAACCAATTTTAAATATCTAACTTGCTATTTTAAATACTCAGTCACTTTGGTTATCTTATTTCACATAGAAATAGTCTAGTGGGGAATTTTTGGGGTTTTTTTGTTTATCGTTTTTGTTTCTTTGGCTATTATTATTATATTATTGTTGTTGATTGCCTTCAAGTAGAGCACAACTCATAGCGACCCTGTGAACAAAAGGCCTGAAGCCCCTCTACAACTGTCGACATTTATCAAAGTTCACAGAGTTTCCAGAGGCATATTATTTAGGAAGTGGATGCCACTCCCGCTTCCTAAGAGAAGATTATAAAGAAGTAAAATATTAAATAATTCTAACAGATGCTTTCCTGGATATGCTTACCACTTTAGGCCAAGAGATCTAGGAGGACAACTACTTGGGAAGTTGACTGGAAGATAGCCACATTTATTCCTATTTTTAAAAAAGTGACTCAACAAAATGTGGAAATTATTGAACAATGTCACTAATATCACATGCAAGCAAGATCCTACTGAATGTTTATCCAAAAATGACTGGAAGAGTACATCAGCAGAGATCTACCAGACATGCACACTGGGTTTAGAAGAGGCCATGACACTAGATACATCACAGCCAACATGAGATGGATCCTAGCTGAAAACAGAGAGTACCAGAGGAATGTCTATGTATGTTTCCTGTACTATGCAAAGGCACTTGACTGTATGGATCACAATGCATTGTGACTAACCTTGAGAAGAATGGGGATCCAAAAACACTTATTTGTGCTCATGCAAAACCAATACTTGGACCAAAAAGCAGTAGTCAGAAGAGCTAGGAAACAATACATGCTTCAGGATCAAGAAAGGTATGCATCGAGGATGCATCCTACCTCCATACCTTTTCAATCTATATGCAGGGCAGATGATTAAGAGACAGGATTTATGAGAAGGAATGTGGCATCAGGATTGGAGAAATACTCATCAACAATCTGCGTGATGCAGATGACCAAACCTTGCTTGCTGAAACTGAGGAGGACATGAGGTGTTTGCTGCAGAAGTCAAGGACTATCATCTTCAATATGGAGGGAAGCTCAACATCAAGAAAACAAAGATTCCTTCCATTAGGCCAATTAGCAGCACCATGATAGATGGAGAGAGAGATTGAGATTGTTAATGACTTCAACTTGAGGTTCCACAATCAAAACTCTTGGAACCAGAAGTCAGGATATCAAAAGGTGAATTGCATTGGGAAAGTCTGCTGTCAGGGACCTCTCTCAAGTAGTGAAGAGCGACAGTGTCAATCTGGATACTAAGGTGTGCCTGATACTGGACATGGTCTTCACAATTACTTGCTATGCATCAGAGCGCTGTATATTTATTAAGGACGATAGGAGAAGGATCGATGCCTTTTAATTGTGGTGCTAAAGTAGAGTATTGAACCTACCATGGACTTCAAAGAGAACAAACAGCTTTGTCCTAAAGAGGGTGAAATGAGGCTACTCTCTGGAGCCAAGGATTTTGAAGCTCTGTCTCTCATACTTTGAGCACATGGCCAGGAGAAACCAGTTATTTGAGAATGACATCATGCTTTGAAGGGTGAGGGACAGCTCAGGAAAGGAAGACTCAGGATGAGATGGATTGACTCAGTGACTGAAGAAATTTAGTTAGGTTGATTTGAGATGATGAGATTAACTCAGGTTAGGGGAGGGATCAGAACTAATGTACACAGGATTGCTATGAGTCATAGGGGACTCAAAGGCACATAACAACAACAAGAACAAGAGATAGGAAGTAAATGTTTTAGGTGATGCCAAAATTAGTAATTGAGGAAGGTCATGTACACTGTCTAAGGAAGTACTCGTGGCCTAATGGCAAAGAACTCAGCAGCCAATCCAAAGGCATGCTAATCAAATCCAACAGGTGCTCCATAGGATTATTAATGAAATGTTATTTCTGTATTCAACTTTTAGAGGCATCAAGCAGCTTTTAATAGCTATTGAATCATTACATTGCCATCCAGAATTAATACTAGGAGACAGTTCCAATTTCTCTACAACCTCTCTAAAATTTGTTATTTACTCTCCTATTAAGTTTTGCTGGTTTTAATTGTATAGGATGATGTTTTATATTTTAAACTTTGTATTTCTAATGATCTTGAGCATCTTTTCATGTGTTTGTTGATTATTTGAACAACTTCTTTAGTGAAATATTTTTGTCCTCTTCCCATTTTATAAATTGCAACATTTTCCTTTTTATTGCTGAAATCCTAGAGTGGAGACATGGACTAGTTACTTTCGATGCATTGTCCAGAAAGATTAAGCATTAGAAAAGAACATTTATGATATAGTAGAAAGTCCATAAAATTGAAAACTAGCAAAACCCTCAATAAGATGGGTTGTCACAATAGACACAAAAATGTGTTTAAACATGACAAACAGGGAGATGACTGAAAGCAATACAAATTTTTATTTTGTTTACATAACATCAAGATTCTTCGTGGCACAAATATTTAGGTACTCAGCTATTAGGTAGCTGGGATCCCACACAAAGAATTGAAATTATGTTTCCCAAAGATGATAGGTTCAAAAACTCAGGGGAGCGTTTCCACTCTGCAGATAATATATCAATAATCTAATGAACAATGTTGTTCATGTGTTTGTGGTGTTGCTTTAAGATCCTTTGATTATATACTTAAGAGTGCATTTGCTACATCATATGGTAGCTTTGCTCAGCATTTCTTAAGCTCAAGTAACTGAAGAACAAATTCAAAACTTGAGTTGCAATACTTAAATATGGTTTGGGCAGAATATTAAATGATACAGGAAGGATTAATAAAATATGGAAAGAGTATACAGAATCATTGTAACAAAAGGAATTGGTGGACACAGAAGAATTTCATGGAACAACATCTAAGCAAGAGCCTGTGGTAATGAAGGAAGAGGTTCAAGCTGCTCTGAAAGAATTGACACAAAACAAGGCTCCAGAAATTGATGGTATACCAATTGATAAATTTCAACAATCAGATGCTGCCTAGAAGTGCTCACCAAATTATACCAAGAAATCTGGAGGACAACCACCTAGCAAACTGACTTGAAGATATCTATATTTGTTCCTATTCCAAAGAAAGGTGATCTGACAGAGAGCAGAAATTATTAAACAATATCATTAATATCACATGAAAGCAAGATTCTGCTGAAGATTTTTCAAAAAAGACTGGAATAACGTATCAACAGAGAACTGCCAGAAGTGCAGCCTGGGTTTAGAAGAGGCCATGGTACTAGGGATATTGTAGCTAAAGTTAGATTAATTGTGGCTGAAAGTAGGTAATACTAAAGGAATTTCTACCTGTGTTTCATTGTCTATGCAAAGGCATTTGACTGTGTGGACCACAGCAAAATTTTACTAACCCTGAGAAGAATGGTAATTCAAGAACACTTGATCATGCTTACGCAAAACGAAACCTATACTTAGACAAGGAGGCAATCATTAGAACAGAGCAAGGACATACTACATGGTTCAAAATTGGGAAGGATGTGTGCCAGGGATGTGTCCTATTTTAATACCTTTTCAATCTATGTGCAAAACAGATTATCAGGCTGGGCTGTATAAGGAGAAGTGTGGCATCATGAATAGACAAAGACCCATCAATAATCTACATTATGCAGATTACACAACCCTGCTTTATGAAACTGAGGAACATCTGCGGTGTTGGAGAAGAGTATTGAATATACCAGGGACTGCTAGAACAAACAGGTTCATCCTAGAAAAGGTAAAACCAGGCTGCTCTTTGGAGGCAACTATTCTGAAGCTTTGTCTGACATACTTTGGACATGTTGCAAGGAGGGACCAGTCCATGGAGAGGGACATCATGCTTGGGAGGGTGGAGTGACAGCATAGGAGGGGAAGACCCCTGATGAGAGGGATTGATCTAGTGACTAGTCTAATGGGAGTAGGTGTGTAGGAGACAGTGAGATTGGCACAGGATAGTGCAGAATTTATGGCTATGGTACATAGGGTTA
>NW_006399894.1:3437855-3460763 GCF_000299155.1 Elephantulus edwardii
TATATCTGCTCCCAAAACTTCTAAATAACAAAAAGCAAGAAATTTATTTTTAAAAGACAACTAACCAACTAAAAACAAAATAAAGCAAAATAAACAAACAGAAAACATGAGCAAAGGACTAGGACAGACATTTCACCACAAAGGATGCTGAAATTGCTCTTCATATATTTAAACAAAGGCTAAATATCATAAAATACTCCTCACCCTCTCTTGAATTTGAGTCTGAGTCATAACTACCCTCCTTCCATCAGATGTTTGAGATGGTAAATCTTTTTGGCAGGGAGCTGTCCATCATTTTTCTTTGGACCACCTGGTAAATGAAAACTGTGGTCCGTTTTTACTAGTAGCACAACAATTTATGCACCCTGCCAAAGCCATTATAAAGATATAAAAAAACAACAAAAAAAAACCCCACAAAAACCACACCAAACCCCCCCAAAAAAACCAGAAACAAAAACCCCCCTAAAAAACCTTAAAAAACAACAAAACAATGATATAGCACTTAAGTAAGGTAAAATACTAAACAAATAAATAAAAATAACAAATGTGTAGGACATTGAAAAACTGATACCCCATCAATTTAATCAATTTAAGTTAAGGAGTAATGTTTGAGGACTAAGTTGCCTCTGACTCAGGCTAAGGTCTTTCCAATCACTTGCTATGCATCTGAGATCTGGACAATGAATAAGGATGACACTAGAAAAATTGATGCCTTTAAGCTGTGGTGTTGGAGACGTGTGCTTAACATCAATCACATAGACTCGCAAAAGAACAAACTGATGAGAAGGTGCAGCCAAAGTACTCTTTGGAGGCCAAGATGATGAGGTTTTGCCTCACATACTTCGGGCCTGTTGCTAAGAGGGGCTATTCCTTGGAGAGGGGTATAATATTCAGAAAGGCAGAGGGTCAACAAAGAAGAGGAAGGCCTTCAATCAGTTGGACTGAAATGGTTACTGCTGCAACGGGCTCTACTGTATCAGGAAGTGTTGGCACAGAACAGGACAGGATTCAGATCTGTTGTTCACAGTGTCGCTATGAATTGTACTGGACTTGAAGGCACCTAACAACAATCAACCAAACCCATTGCTATTGTGTTGGAAATATCTCATAGTCTGACTGGGTGGCGAAGGCTGTAAATCATATGGGAAGAAATTGCCCTCTTTTCTAGTTTGGAGCTGCTGGTGGGTTATAGTAGCCAGAGAGATGAGTCTGTGGAGTTAGCAGTGCAACTCCCTATGGAGTAGGCCAACAAAGGTAAAAACACATAAAATAATGAAAGTATAATACACTAAGTTAAAAATTCTAATGGTATTGTATTTGATTGCCTTACAGTTGAGCATGACTCATAGCTATGACTCATACCCTATCGTCATTTATCAAAGTTCATAGAGTTTCCAGATGCATGTTGTTTAGGAAGTAGATGCCATTCATGCTAATATACAGGATAAATATCAGTGTGAAGTTCTTTAACTTCTTTTTGACCAGATAAATTTAAATATCTGGAAGACAGTGTAGAAATCTACACTTAGAGATACATGGCATAAATTCACTAAAACAAGCTTGATAAGTAAAGTTAATGTGCTAATTTTTTTCCAATTAAAATCCACTTAGGGTTGATACTGGAGATTTTTAAATAGCATTTTGGATACATCTAATTTTTGGACATATGTGTATATGTAAAATATACAGGGTTCATTTGAGAAAAGAGAACAAAAAGGGATCAAGTATAGAAGAAACACAAGAATGTGAATAATTAATTTGAGTTAGAAGGTTTTTTATTGCAGCCTAATATATTTGTGTCTTAGGGAATAGGAACTAATTAAAAGAATTATATTGTGGTTCAATTTTTTAAGAACTTTGTAGGTATTGACATATGTAATCCCCATAAGAACGGTGTAAAACAGGCCTTTTCTATTATTCTCATTTTTACATAGTAAGGAATTGAGTCAAGGAGAATTTAAGTCACTTGCCTGCGTATAAGTGGTAAAACTGGGAATGAAATAAAGCCAATCTTCTCTAGAGCCTAAACTCCTACCTGCTACCACATAAAGATAGCTAAATAGGAGTAAGGCAGTACAGAATTGATTTTTGAAACTAACTCTAGCCTAAACCCACTGATTTTAAGTCTATTCAAGTTAAGAACAACTCTATATTACAGGTTAGAATGGCCGACACAGATTCCAAATTATGGTCTGTACCAAGGATCGCTGGTGGTGTAGTGTGTAACAAGCATGGTGTTGCTGGTTGTGTACCATCAAGTCAGAACCAAGCCATTACTGACCCTCTGGTGGGTTGTCAGAGGCAGTTAATAGCACTGGAAGAGATTGCCCATTCTTCTCTGGAGAAGGCATGATAGATGGTTTGAATCCATTAGTCACTCTGTAAAAGAACAATGGATAGTCTTGTCCTGTAAACATTTATAGCATTGGGAATTCAATGAGGGTCAGATTTCACTCAACAGTAGTGGTTTTTGATTGTTCTATTCTTTACAGAAGACTATTGTCACATTTTTATCCAAGTAGGTGAGTTCAGACATCAACATCTGCTTTGTCAAGGTTCCTTGTACTAGTCTGGGGTAATTTAAAGAGCTTTTGTCTGGAGATAGTAAGATTTTAATATCTACTAATAGATACTATTTTAATAAAGTAAAGTTGGATTAAAATAATTAAATTAATTAACTTTCATTTTAGGGAGCTCTGGTGGCCTGACAGAAAGAAGCTGCACTGCTGCCAACCTGAAGGCATGCAGTTCAAATGGACCAGCTTCTCTGCTGGAGAAAGATGGGCAATCTCCTCCTGTGAGATTTATTGCCCCTCAAAATAGACTGGATGGTCAGTTATGAGTTGGTTCAGACTACACGATACATTACATAATAGCATCAGCATTTTAATTGAAATAAAAGAGAATGGAAAGGGAGATGGGGTAATAGAAATAATGATTTGCTATCGCCTCCTATATTATTTGTCACCTTGAAAGCTCACCTCTGAGTTGATTCCAACTGGACAGCAGTGAATTTGAGTTTAGTTTGAAGGGTATAAAAGAATTCAAATGATAAGAGTTGAAATGAAAGTATAATCATTCAAAAACAATTCATGTAAACATATGAATAAAAAATAATCGGAGATCATGTGCAGATGGAGAAAAAATTTATGTGTGAACTTGATGTACTGTCTGGGCAACTTTTCTGTAGAACTAAAATTGTTCCAGAAATAATGGAGACTTGGAATAAAAGAAAAGAATCAACAGTAAAAAGAGAGAAAGAAGTTCCCATTAATTTTCATAGGTGACCTGACAAAGGAGGGATAGATTACTAAACAAGTGTCAAAAGAAGCAAAGTCACCTAAATTGATGGGAAATGCCTCTATTTATTCCAATAGTGGCTCTAAAAAATGTTTTTTTTTTTAATATGCTTACTTTAAAAGTTCAAATTAAATGAAAGTCAATTATTACAGAACCTTAAACTCAACTTTTAGAACAAATATTGATTAGTCATTCCTTTTAAGAAAATTAGAAAAAGATGTTGATAGGGTATACCTTTCTGCATTCCATTAATTTTCTATGAAGATGATTAGGCACAATGAAGAAACTCCCTTGAGGATAAAGAGAATTCACATTATTTTTATGAAGATATCAATCAGTTATTAACAAAAATCCAAAAGAATATGTAAAACTTAATGAGAAATATATTAACAAAAATATTATTATGTAATACCCTGAAACAGACCACTTTTATTTGATCTTCTTCTCAAAGCTTTATATGAATTTAAAATATAGTTATTTGCAGCATTTTTTCTCATTTGTAGGAAATAGAATTTCAATACTAGTGATAGTTTTGAGTGCCTGGAATAAAAATAAAAACACAAAAAAATCATCAAGTACACATTCATAAACCAACATAGGGAACAAAAATTTGGGTAATATGAAATTATTTGGAAAACAAATATCATTTGTGTATAGTATATCTGGTCTAAAAGATACATAAATATATTCTATATAGTTATGTAGGATACTTAAATAGTAATTTAACAGTAAAATAGTACCTGTAGAATCATTGATTTTATATCTAATGTGCAACTCTATTTACTTTGAAGGAAAGTGAGAGATCATATACTTCTCTCTCTTTTTTATACTGTGGTTTCAACAAATGGTTTTAAGTACAAAAAGATCCACAGAGGAAGTAATTTAATTGACAAGTAGGACACCACTCATTAAGTCAGTTATCTTTATACTAAAGTGAATAGGACATTCATTTGTCATTCTGTCACTAAGTAGTTGTAAGAAGCAGTTTCAAAACGCTGGATTTGGGATGTCCAAAAAGCTTAAAGTTTAATTTTATATGGCTATGGTTTGGAAATTACTTCTTTGAAAGGGTAGCTTAAAAGTGAGCATAATAGACATGCCAGAACTTTTATTGAATGAAACTAGTTTGGTGAGTATAATTTATATTTGAATTTTTATCTTTTAAACCAGATGTACTATACTCAAAGTAATATTTGCTTTCCAAATGGATTTTCTGAAAAATAACTAAGCTGAATATTCAGTATAATTATGGCAAAAAAGAGTGACAATATTAATTCATTAACACATAAAGTAGAAATTTCAGTTTTCATTCTTTCTCCATTTACACTATTCCTAGAATAAATTTTGAAAACTCATGTACTTAAGAAAATATTTTAGCAGTAAATATTTATCTTCTTCTTTGGGTTACGAATATTTGTTATTAAACTAGTTTAAACCTGGTTTCACCCTCTCCGAGACAGACCTCTGAAGCATAACAAGTAATTGAGAAGACCATGACCTGGATTAGGCACATTTTGTGTAACTGACGTTACTCTTCAGCAGTCTGGAGAAGTCCAGGACAGAAGATTTTCCCAATGCAATCTGAGCAAGCTGTAATTGCTAACAATCTCAATCTCTTCTTGATCTAATATGGTGCTGCCAGTTGGCTCAGTGGTAAGAATCTTTGTCTTCCTGATGTTGCGTTTCAATCCATATTGAAGGCTACAGTCCTGGACCTTTTGCAGAAAGTGCTTCAAGTGCTTTTTTCAGTTTCAGCAAGCAAGATTATGTCTCTGAAGTGACTGGTGATCATATTGAAAGGTGGCTGGGGAAGGGAGGGCTTGACCAGGTAGCTGGGTGTACAAGGAAAGGGGAGGTAGTAGAGAAAGGAGAGATAAGTCACACATGCTCAGTTATTTCTGTAAGGGAATTGTCTTTCATTTGCTAGAAAAAAAATACTTGTCTGTCAGATACTCTTCTAACATTGGACATCCAAATTAAGACACACTAGGAAGAAGTCTTGGCCATCCATTTCTGAAATGTAAGTGGCCTTTGAAAACCCTATGTACAGCAGAGCACAGTCTAAAGTATATTCACATCATTAGTAGAAAGGACACTGAGGTTGTTGAACATTGTTGTCAAGTTGGAACCAACTCACACCTACCTCTTCAGTGGGTTTTCAATAGACTATCAATCACCCAGAAGAAGATTGCCCATAATTCTTTCACAAAGCAGCTGGTGGATTAAAAATACTGGTGAATTCCTTAGGTTAACAGTGCAACTTTTTTTTCAACCACAAGGCCACTAGAGCCCTCTGAAACAAAATGGTTGTTGTTAGGTGCTCTCAAGGCAAGCACAATTCATAGTGTCCCTATGAACAACAGATCTGAACCCTCCCTTTTCCTGTGTCATCCTCTTAGTATCTGACACACTTGACACTGTCACTGTTCGAATCTACCTGATTGAGGCTCTTCCTCCCTTTCCCTGACCCTCTACCTTTCCAAGCATGATATCCTAGACCAAGGAATAGCCATTGCTCACAACATGCTCAAAGTATGTGAGATAAAGCTTTGTCATCCTTGCTTCCAGGGAGCATTCTGGTTACATCTTCTCCAAGATGTACCTGTTTCTCCATTATGTAGTTTTGGCAGTCCTGGAATATTTAGTAATCATTTTCAATATTACAGATCAAAGGCATCAATTCTTCTGTCATTCTTATTTATTGCTCAGCTTTCAGATGCATAGCAAGTGATTAGAAGGCTATTTTATCCCTAAAAGTATACAAGCTTAGATAAGGTTCTTTTCTGCAATAACTATGATGGACTCAATAATTCTTCCATTTCCTATTTGTCACATATTACTTATGTCGGAGACAACAGGTTGGCACACAATAGAGCAGAGTTCAGAGCAGTTGGTTGTACATAGGGTTGCTAGGAGTCACAAGTGACTTGATGGCACTTAACAACAACAATAACAACAATAATTTATAACCACACTTTGGGGAGAATCTTATAAATATATATGAAATGGACCTACAGTCAATGCCATACTACATTGGGCATATCTGATTTGAACAGCTAAAGAGAAAATACATCTCTTTAAATACTTAATGTATGCCTGTGCAAAGTTAGGGATTTTTTTTCAATGGCTTCATATATGTGTGAAAGCTGAACAATGGATAAGGAAGACAGAAAATTTGGTGTCTTTAAATTCCAGTGTTGGATGTTGACTATAACATAGATTGCTGAAGGAAAAATGAATCTTTTTTGAAAGAAAGCAGCAAGAATGCATCTTAGAAATAAGAATAATGCAGCTTCACAAACTCTGAGCATGTTATCAGGAAGAGCTGGTTTTAGAAAAAAATGCATCATGCTTGGAAAAATCAGAGGGTTAGTTAAAGAATGGTAAACTCTCAGGGTGATGGATTGACACAGAGAATGCAATGATTGGTTTTGAAAGGAAATCCAAAGTTTCTGTAAACTTTCATGAAAATAAATTTAAAATAATAAAATATTTTAAAAAGAGCTGAACATAGAAATTTAATATGACCCTGCTATTCCACTACTTGGAAATATACACTGAAAAAATGAGAACTGAGGCACAAATGGAGATTTGTACACCAATGTCCATAGCAGAATAATTTACCATTGCAAGAACATGTAAGAAGCCCAAATGTCCAACTACAAATGAATGGATTGGGAAATTATGGTACATTCACACAATGGAATACTGTGCAGCACGCAAGAGCAATGATTTTATAAATTATTTACTAACTTGGGAGGGACTCAGCTCCACCAGGATAACTATTGTATAAATCCATTATTGTACAATGAGTATAAGGATCCAAGAGGGGTGGGAGAGGTTAGAAGCAGAGGGATGAGGATTTGCGGGGTGGGGGTGGGGCAGATTAATCATGGGGTTGTACAACTTGATGGTGGGGGGTGAAGGAAATTGAAAGAATTTGTTCTTGAAAACAGTGTGTTCAAATTTTGTAAATAAACTAGTAGAAAATTTAAGCAAACAATTGGCTTTTTGGCACAGCTGAGATTATGATAAGAACAGAGTTTTGTCCTTTTGCACATGGAATTGCTGTGAGCAGAGCAGAGTTAATACACCAACAAGGCAAGTAGAGGTAGATCACTATTATCTGCTAATAAAGTAAAATAAAGTTTACTGTGTTGCTATGTGCCATTTAGTCTATTCTAACTCATAGCAATTCTATAAAGTACAGATGAGGTCAGTCTATAGGAAAAAAATGTCACACTGGGAAAGTTAGAGGATCAGCAAAAGAGAGAAAGACATGTGTAGGGAAAAACAATAGCAGAGATTATGCCATTCCTAGAGAATAAGGAATGATCAATCAATGTGGAAAATCCACAAGTGCTCAGAGTTGAAGTATTACAGAGTTTGACCTGATTTTGTCTTCCTGAAATTCAGCAAACATTTGAAGAAGACTACAAAGGAAATTGTTAGAATAGCATCATTTAGAAAGTAAGGAGGTTAGATGGTTGCTGTCAGAATTGAACATACTTCCCAATGAGCTGATAATGACTGTAACAGGAACAAAGGACTGTGTTAGTTCTCTCCGAGTATTGCTCTCCAGCCTCTCTCAACTTATGTAGTATTTTTTTAAAGCATTGCTCCTGAGTGCTGCATAATACTGCGTAAGACTATTATAATAAAATAGAAGGATAACTAGTAAATCACGTTTGGATTCAGGCAAAAAGATAAGGTAATGATAGGCAAAGTTCAATGGTGATTCATTTTATAAAACATAATGCATGAGAATGATTGTATGAACCACAATGTGAATGAAAAATAGTGAGACACAATGTATATGAACTTTGAAAGCAAACCAAATTTAAAAAAAGAGCAAAACACAAAAAATCATAGAGCCTACATTAAAAAAAAAAAAAAGAAAGTAAGGAGGCAGAAAAACAGAAAAAAATATGCTCACCAGTTTTCCCAAGACAGTTTATATAAATGCCTTGGAGATGGAGAAAGAAAAATGATTCCTTGCATAAAATATTTACATGATTACATGTTATGAGCTAAACTAGATATGGTTTGTTGTTGTTGTTAGGGTCTTTCAAATCCAACTCATAGCGACCCTATGAACAGTCAACCTGAAACCGCCCTATCGTGTGCCATTTTCATCATCTCTAACACACTCAAGCCCATTGCTTGAGTCACTAAATCATTCCATCTTGTTGTGGGGGGTGGGCTGCTTCTCCTTTGCAGACGCTCCATATTTCCAAACATGATGTGCCTTTACCAGCCACTTGTATAAATTATGTAAGACAATGTTTCCCTGTTTTTTGCCTCCAAGGAGCATTCTGGCTGCATTTTTTCCAAGATACCTATTTGTTCTTTTGGCAGTCCATGGAATATTCAGTACTTTTATTCTGAACCACAACTCAAAGGAATGAATTCTATCTTTTCTCACTGTTTGGCTGTCTGATACATAGCAGGTGATTGAGGAGACCATGACCATGCACCATAGTCTTCAAACTGACATCATTGCTCTTCAGCATTTTGGAGATATCCCTGACAACGGATTTGCCCAAAGCAATCTGTCTTCTGATTTCCTGACTGCTAGCACCAAGGGTGTTGTGTTGATCCAAGTAAGATGAAATCATTGATAGATTCAATCCTTTCTCCAATGCTGATTGTTGGTCCTGTGGTAAGGACCTTCCTCTCCTTGGTGTTGACATGCAATCCACACAGAAGGCAAGAGACCTTGAACTTCTGTAGCAAGCTTTCCATATATTCCTCATTTTCAGACAGCAGGTTGAATTATCTGCACAATGCAGGTCGTTGATGAGTCTTACTCTGATCCTGATGCCACATTCCTCTTCCTAGAGCCTAGTTTTGATTGGCATACATATTAATTGTTAAGTGCCACAGAATCAAGAATGACTCAGAGCAACCTTATGAACAAAACACCTGAACCCTGTTGTTTAACTATCATCATTTCCCTAAATTCAAAGAGTTTCCAGAGGTAGGCTATTTAAGAAGTGGATGCCACACCATCTTCCAAACAGGTCTTAATCTGGGAGCTCCATCAAACACTGTCCACCATGAGTAACCATTATGGCATTTGACACATCAGTGTCACAATCTTTAACATCATAGAAACTCCAAGTTACCTCTGTATAGCAACTGTCAGATGAGTACAGTACTACTTAAAAGAATGTTCGTCCCAAACCCAATTAAAACCAGGCTGGAAGGATGCACCCGTGACCCTGTGACAAGAGAACTCACTTTGCCGAATTCAGCGGCTTTACACATCAGCCTCCAAACTGGAGACCAACTGCCTTTTAAATACAAGACCCTCCACCTGGTCCTGATTAACGTATTCAATAGATATGGAGAAAAGACACAACCCCAATATATTCCTGATTTGAAACCACATAGTGTTTCCCTGCTCCTTTAAGACAACAATGTCTTGATCTAGATCTCTGTCCTATGTAGCAGTGCAGCAGTGGCATCTTTCCTATGAAACATACCTTAACTTCTCCCTTTTCCAGACTTTGTTTCTCACCTATTATTATTTAACATTAGTACTCTGATGCAATCTAGTTTTGACTGCAGCTTTCTCTTTGCTTCTAGATGGTGGCTCCACTCTAACATAGAAAAAGTACTACCTTTCATAATCTGTCTGCATGTCTACTTCTATATATATCAGAAAATACTTTAAATTTGACCACCGAAAAGTAGTTGCATCTTATCATATTTTCTCCTTATATTTTAGTAAATTATCCATCACTGCAAGCATGTATACTTGTATGTATACCTCCTATCATTAAGCCAGGACTTCTGGGTGTATAATCTGTAGGGAGTGACACTGCTAACTCAAAAGTTATACTGATCTTTCAATTTGGATCAACCATCCTCTCTACAGGAGAGAGAGACAATCTCTTCACTTGTGATTTAGTCTCCAAAGACCCTCTGGAAGGTCAGCTATGAGTAAATTTTAACTCTGAAGCTATGAATTGAGCTATCATTACGCATGTGGATTTTTTTTCCAAAAAAGCAAAGACATCTGAGATCAACTACAGAAAGTATAATTTATTAATATGATTGGTGCAACTACTATAATGCATGAAAAACTACTTTCCGGGGTTTTGGATGTTTATATCACATGAGACTAGTGAGTTACATGGGTTTGCTCCTTTTTTATGATCCATGTATCACATATATTTTGGGGTCATAAACACCCCCAGATATTTTGTTGTTACACCTTAAGTAGAACAAGTATGGTGGTAGGAAGGGTGGAGGGTCGGTGAAGGAGAGGAAGACCCTCAATCAGGAGGATTGACACAGTTACTGCTGCAATGGGCTCCTGTGTGTCAGGAAGTGTGGAATGGCACAAGAATGAACAGGGTTCAGATCTTTTGTTCATTGGGTCACTATGAGTCATTCTTGACTTGACAGACCTAACAACAACAACAAGGGGATAGAATGTGTGTGCAGTTGGGACAAATCTCCAAGCAGCCTAATGATCCCTAGAGTGTCTGTTCTATACCATTACAATGACTTTACAAGCATAACATGATGCCACCTTCTTAAAAACCCAACTGTGGTATTTAGGGAGATGACCGCAAACTTCTTCCTAAAAGTTTTCTTAAAATTGCAAACATTGCAATTTGGTAGTAACTTCTTCAGAAGCATCTCATTAATGCCAGCAAAGAACCTTTATTCATTTTACAGCAACTCTGTTTGTTCTTGACTTTCTCTTCACAGCCCTTAGTTAATACACAGAAAAGAAGATAAAAGGAAAAGAAAATAAAAAATGACATCCTTATGTAGTCACTCAAGAGGGGAACGCAGAGCTATTAGAATAGCTAAAGTAAAATTTTAGAGGAATATATATGTACAAATAAATATATTCATTTGTTTGTATATTGCATTATGTAAGCAGAAGATAACAAAATGCAGTAAAACTATGTCTCCTTGGGCAATGACCTATCTGGCTTTACTTGGCCTACACTAGCATAGATAAAGTCTTAAAGAATAAAATATCCAAATTCAGCTTACTTATAGCACTGTATCTATTTATATAGAAAATGAATGCATCTGGAATATTTTAATTTTTGTAGATAAAGTAACAGCAAGTTAGACTTGTACTTACAAGCTATGTCTCAACTAAACATGGAATATATAATACCGAATCCTATAATCTTAAAATAAAACAACCTAATAATATCAGATGCAAATTGAAGGACATAAATAGCCCCCAAAAATGTACACTGACCCCTACTTCTGCATATATAAAAATAGAGCTAGGGAAAGATAATATAGGTCATTAGCTACCTCATTATTTCTGAAAAATATCTAGTATCTGTTAAAAACATTGTATATTTGGTAACATTAAAAAAGTGTGCAAGTTTATATATATATATATATATATATATATATATATAAACAAACAAGTACTATTCTGTCTGACAAGAAGGCTTCAATTGGCTTCTAATTCTGCAAATGTTACCTGACAGTTCAAGTAGAACAACATTTTGCAATTAACTTGTTCTTTTATGCGAGGAAAGCAATAATTAAGAACAGCCTAGATTTATGAGGAAAGGAGTTGATAGTTACAAGCTATTCAAGCATCAATCTATATAATCCATCCCTCCTTTAATTCTATGTGATTAGATAGAAGCAGTCTATTGAACTATAAGTAGTTGGGGAACTAGCCTTTTGGGGGTTTCAGAGTTTATTTTTCATTTAAACTAATTGTTAAGAAAAGTAGAATCTGAAGTCCTATATAAAGTAGAAATAATATATCGAGAGAAAAAAAAAAAACATTGTCTTTAAAACATGAGAATGTTCCAGAAGAAAAAAAAAGTTTTTTAAAAAATATATTTGCTTGAGTTATTCCTTTTTATTTTATTTGGAGAGATATTACATGTGGACGTTGATATGGATTTATTGTCTTTCATTTGCATGCTAGTGTAGAAATAAGGGTAAACCCTCACGCAGTGAAGGAGTTATTTGGTAGCAGTCGTGGCGGTGAAGGATATGGATACAGTGGAGATGGTTAGAGCGGATTTGGTAATAATGGAAGCAACTTTGGAGGTGGTGGAAGCTACAATGATTTTGGCAATTATAACAATCAATCTTCAAATTTTGGACCCATGAAGGGAGGCAAATTTGGAGGCAGAAGCTCTGGCCCTTATGGTGGTGGTCGTCAATATTTTGCCAAACCACGAAGCCAAGGGGTCTATGGTGGTTCAAGCAGCAGCTATGGCGGTGGCAGACAGTTTCAGTAACTGCCAGGGAAGAAAGCTTAGCAGGAGAGGAGAGCCAGAGAAGTGACGGGGAAGCTACGGGTTACAACAGATTTGTGAATTCAGCCGAGCACAGTGGTGGCAGGGCCTAGCTGCAACAAAGAAGACATGTTTTAGACAATACTCATGTGCATGGGCAAAAAACTCAAGGACTGTATTTGTGACTAATTGTATAACATGTTATTTTAATTTCTGTTCTGTAGAAAGTGTAAAGCATTCCAATTTTTTTTTAACCCATGCTGTTGATTACTAAATGTAATAGTCTGATCATGACACTAAATAAATATCTTTTTTAAAAAAATGAGTTATTCAGTGGAGACATTTAGTACTCCTCCCCTCCTCTTAGAGGGAGCTCTGGTAGCTTCGTGGTTAGAAGCTGTCCTACAATCCCTTAAAGCACTGTTCAAACCCATCAGCTGGTCTGCACAAGAAGGATGGACAATCTTTTCCCATGTGATTTGATGACTCTGAAAACTGCTGAAAAGTCAACTACGAGTCAGTTTTGACTCTAGGGCACATACAAACAACTCCTCTTAAATGTTGAGAGTCAGTGAAAGAGAAAAAGACCTTGGATGAGATGTACTGACATCATCACAAAAGACTAAAACACAGCAGAGCTCAAAGGATGAAGCAGATTAAAGAAGGTTCGGATGTGTTTGTTCTTGAGTTGTATTTGCTATGAGTCATAGTTAAGTTGACAACACCCAACGATAGCAATAACAATTCTCTTTAAAGTTTTAAAAAGAATAATACATTTTAATATAATATCTCTTCAAACATTTTTACCTCTATCATCTATTGTGAAGCTTTAATTGTGTCTACCTTTTACAAGAGCATGGGGATAATGGAAGCAACAATACTGAAAATGTGGTCTATCTCCATCACTTAAGGGAAAATGCATAAGGACAAAATCCTGCAACTCACTTCCAATTTTTGGATCGATATCCATTGGATATTTTAATTTTCCACAAGTATCTAGATTATTATGTATATAGTAAAAGTGTAAAACTATAGGATAGCTAGAAATAAAATTTGTATCAATTTAAAAACTGGATGGCTTATTTTTCACAGATAATAACAGTTTGATATCATAAATAAAACAACTTTTAAATTCTCATTGAATTTATTAGATACTGAACTAAATTTAGAATTGCTGTCCTGATTTTACACCTCCATTTTTTCCACTATATCCTTATGCTGACCTTATTCAGCATTAACCAATATTTCTCCAGATAGAGTCCTTACTGGTCTAATATAAAGCCTAACAGGGTCTAACAGTGGTGAATATTCATAATATCTTTCCATATTTCTTCTGATTTAAACATATTGCTATTTAGAAAGGGGGTGTCAGCTATTAATCCTGACACTTTCCAAAGTCCTCACTATTTCGCCTTCGCAGAGATACTGAGCTACCTGATTCTGTTGCTCTGTATTCCTATTTATAACATTTTCATTAATGTATTCCTGTTTGTAACATTTTCACTTTTAGTCTCTCCAAAAGTGGCATAAACAAATTTCAGTGCATTAAGATAAATGTTAAAATGTAAAGACTAATAGAAAAATGTAAATCACAGCTACCTAAGGGTTTCTTAGAAATGAAAAACTAATTCTCATTTATAAAGTGGGTGCTGGCTGTTTAATGTATGAAATAAAACATCCTTTCAAAATTTGTGCCTTTAATTTAGTTTCTCCTATAAGTGGTCATAGCAATTTAATTCCATTAAATTGCTCAAAGATTTATGTTTCCTTAAGACATGTCAAAATTGTAAAATCCCGTGCTGGATTTTAAATGAATCCAAATGTTAAGAGGTTAATATGTAGAGTCTCAGGTTGAGCCATCATCCTGTTTACAGTGGTTTAAATAAAGTTATTTCATTGTAGAGGTCTTCGTAAGTCTGCGTGTTTGTCTGTGTACTTGGTTGTGATCAATGATCTGTCTTAAGAGATTTGAAAACATTAATCTTGTTTGATTCTCAAAAAATGATTTCTAATTTGGCTTTACCTGCTTTCTTGCTATGTCATCCAACAAAGGAGGAGAATCATAAAGCTTCTTTATTCTTATTGAGTGTCAAGGGCTCTCAAAACACACATTATAAAATAAGAACCAGAGTCTAAACATAACAACAACACCAACTTGTGTTTACCAAATTTGTAAATCAACCTAAGATACCTCATTAAAATGATTGAAAGTGCAGAAGAGTAGCTCTTCAAAGATGCATCAGGAAATGTAAAATTACATATGCTAGCTTGAAAGGCTCACATTTTGTCTGCCACAGCATTTTCAGACACACAAATTGATGTGCAGGGTACCCGCCAAGAAAAGATAGTGAGTCAATCAGTAGAGAAAGAAAAGGTGACAATATAATCCTTTGTTGTTGAAAACTATACAACTCACACCATGCCTATCTAAGTGTTTTTTTAAAAAATTACATAGTATTTCTGAAACATAGTGTCAGATGCTTTGGAAGATAAATAAGAATCCTAGAAAGGGGAAGAAGCATTTTGGAAAAATAGTTTGCTGCTCCCTTTAAAAGAGATTGCATTCTCTATAAAGCACTTCACATGACTTACAAAATACAGATAAAAATGATGTGAATTTGTCACTTTTAAAGTTAGAAAAAACATTCTGATATTTGGAGATAATGTTTGCTATCTAATAGTCTGTAATACAATTTTCTTCATGTTGGACTCTAATCTTTCAGTAAAGTTTTCCAAGGGGTTCTGAGAAAATGGTGGCTTAAAAAGACCATTGTTCCAACCTCCTTCCATAAAAACAACAAGCAATATAACAAAGGAATGGTGCTCAGCTTGGAGTGACTCTTTTTTTGTGAGCAAAAGAAATCAGAGAGGAATTGTAAACAGGAAGGATCAACAATGAAACGCACATGATACACTGTAGAAAAAAGTTTTCTCCCACTTTAATTGTCTCCCACTCCCCCAAGAGCTCAGGTCACCAACTTCTATGAAGTGGCAGGCATTTATTTCCCTACCATCACAATGCCTACCTGTACAAAGAGAAATGGACAAACACAAACTCCTACAGAGAGTTTCCCAAAATGAACAACACAAATATCTTATTGGTTAAACTTGGGAAGGACAGCTCCCATGCCTCCTTGAAAGGATAAGAAGCTCAGATTCATCTTTCTCTGAATACTAGCTGAGCTATAAGTAGCTGATACACAGAAGGAAAAGAGGTCTTTGCCTATAACAAGAAGAAAGTATTTGGTCTCAAAGATATGTATTAAATGTTAGCTTTCCAATGAAAACCTGGCTGCAAGAACCAGAGAAAGGAAATAGGTAATACTAGGAAATAGAAGACTGCAACCTCTGGTGGGCAAGTGGCACATTTTCTCTGGAGTTTTTTAGAGACATTGAAAGTTGAAAAATAAGATCTGAAGTTGAAAAATATTAATCAAAATAGGAAGAGAGAAGCGATTACTACATGAGGACACATTCAGTAAAGGCTCTGCTCCACTAAGTATTTTTTACAGAAAGTTGTTATTATGTACCATTGAGTCGGAAATGACACATAGCTGACTTTCCATCTTTGAGTAGAAGAATGAATCAGCAAATTGGAAAGTAAGAGAGTTAGAATCAGAAAGGTAGAAGAGCAATAATAATAGAAAAAAGAGTGAGTAGTTTAATGGTATTATGGGCTAATACAAAGAAACCAAATATAACCTCTAAGAACTATTATAGGTTGTGTTATGCAGATGATACAACCTTGTATGATGAGAGGAGGACATGAAACACTTGCTGTAGAAGATCAAAGACTATAGCCTTCAAAACAGATTATATTTAAAATAACAACAACAAAAAAAGATTCCATGTCAATACAAGAAGACAGAGGTCCTTACCACTGGGCCAATAGGCACCATCAAAATAGATGGAGAAATTATTGAAGCTGTCAATGATTTAATTTTACTTGAGTTCACAAATAATACACTTGGTACCAGTAGTCAGGAAATCAAAAGACACATTGCCTTGAGCAAGTGTGCTTCCAAGGATCTCTCCAAAATACTGAAGAGTAATGAAGTCAGTTTGAAAACTAAGGTGCACCTGATTCAGACTATGGTCTTTTCATTAATTAGCTATGCATTTGGGAGCTGACAGTGAATAAGGATGGCAGAAAAATTGATGCCTTTGAGTTGTAATGTTGGTGAAGAGTACTGAACATCCCATGAACTGTTGAAAGCCAGAGTGCGTCTTGGAGGCAAGGATGGAGAAGCTTTGTTTGTCATGTTTTGGTCATCCTGCTAAGAGAATTGATTCTGTAGAAAGAGGTATCATGCTTGGAAACATGAAGGGTGAGCGAAGGAGAGAACAAGCCCTATAAAGACTGACTTACACAGTGACTTCAGCAATGTCTTTAAGTGTATCAGAGATGATGAGGATGGCACAGAATAAGAAAAGATACAGGCCCGTTGTTCATAGGATCACTATGAGACATATTCAACTCAATAGCACTTAACAACAACAAGACTTATACATGTGGTACCAGGTTCCCAACATTTGAAACACACTGAATTCATGTTGATGGGGAATGGACAACTCAGAAAAGGTAAGTGAGAATAATAAACTGAAGAATGTAATCTATACCACTACCTGGTACATGGAGAATGGCTGATCTGCTGATTTTGTTATGCATAAATTGTGGCTAACCTTGAGGAAAATGGGAATCTCAGAGCACTTGATTGTACTTATACAAAACCTATACTTGGACCAAGAAGCAGTCCTCAGAACAGAGCAAGGAAACACCTCATGGTTCAAAATCAGGAAAGGAGTGTGTTAGGAATACATTCTGTCTCCACACCTTTTCAATCTGTATGCAGAACAGATCATTTGGGAAGCATGGCTTTATGAGGAGGAGTATGGCATCAAAATTTGAGGAAGATTCATTAACAACCTATGATATGCACATGACATAACCTTGCTTGCCGAAACTGAGGAGGATCTGAATAATTTGCTACAAAAGGTCAAGGACTGTAGACTTCAATATAAATTAAAGCTCAACATCAAGAAGGCAAAGATTCTCTCCACTGGACCAATTGGCAGCACCTAATAGAGAAGAGATTGAGGCCGTTAACAATTACAGCTTGCTTGGCTCCACAATCAGCACTCTTAACACCAGCGTCAGGAAATCAAAAGATGAACTGCACTGGGAAAATCTGCTGTCATGGACCTCTCCAGAGTGCCCAAGAGCAACGATGTCAGTCTAGATACAAAGGTGCACCTAATCCAGGCAATGGTCTTCTCAATTACTTGTTAAGCGTCAGAGAGTTGGACAATGACTAAGGATGACAGAAGAATAGATGTCTGTAGTTGTGGTTCTGGAGAAGACTTGAACATACCATGGACTGCCAAGAAAACAAATATGTCTGTCTTGGAGGGGGTTTAGCCAAGTCTCTCCTTGGAGGCTAGGATTTTGAAGATCCCCTCACTTACTCTGGGCCCATGGCCAGGAGAGATTGGTCCATGGAAAAGGACATTATACTTGGAAGGGTGGATGGACAGCACAGAAGAGGAAAACACAGGATGAGATGGATTTATTCAGTAATGGGGGTGATGGGGGCGGGAGACTGTCAGAATTAGTGACACTGGCTCAGGACAGGAAAGGATGTAGACCTGCTGTACACAGGGTCGCTATACATCGCAGGCGACTCAATGGCACATAAAAACAATAATGTACTATGACAGGCTTTGAAGCAGAAGTGGCCTCTGGAAACTCTATGAACTTTAATAAATGTTCATAGTTGTAGAGGGGCTTCAGGCCTTTTGTTCATAGGGTCACTATAAGTCATGCTCAACTTAAAGGCAATCAACAACAACAACAACAACATTCTCAAAAATAACCATATAAATATAATCTCATTTTCAGTGTTTTTCAAGGTTATATTTGGTTAGCAAAAACACACTTGGAAAGTTTGTTCTGCCTTTTTTTAATTTTCAATTGTAGTATACAGAGAAATAAAACATTTCAATTTAATACTCATTAAATGGATTGTTGAAATTCAGTATTATGTATATTCATGTTTAAAATTGTTTGATTTTGTGAAAACTTGGAATAAGATATATAATGCAAAGAACTTGCATTCATATTACAAACACAGAATAAATCACATCAAGCATGAATTATCATCATAAAAAAGATGTTTTACATTTGCAAAAACACACATTACTTCCATCTGGTAACTGATAACTACTAAAATATTTATAAACATCACATTACAATTCAGTTGCCACACATGGTAGTCATACTCAATTTTCATGTCTTCCAATTAAAATCTATTACATATTGTATATATACTGTCACATATTTGTGTATCTAAGGACAAAAAAAGAAATCATTTCCTTATTATCTCCACAGGGACTACTTTCTCATCCTGCTGTGCAAATAATGTAAGTATAATATTGAAAGAAGTAAAACTTCATGGTTTACCGATGCCTGTTTGTGTTTATTTTTAATAACATAATAAAACAAATTGTTTTCAGATTGTTTCAGTTCATAGTTGCTTATTTCAATTTTTCTTTCAACATACTTTCCACTGAATGGATAGACAGAGTGTGGCATCTAGATACACTTTCTAGGAATAAACTGTAGAATTAAGCAATACACATAAAAGAAGCCATTTCCCATAAGCACCTTAAATAAAGACTCTAACATATATATGACTTAGACATAAATCACATATTGTTTAACCATAACAACTAGACTACTGTTAATTTTTTGGATTTGAGTGCAATTACATAGTTGTTGAGAATTATAAGGTCCCAGTTCAATCCCAACTACTTTTTGTTAAGTAAAGCAAGCAAGACTACAATCATATTATACCAGTGCATCAGTGGCTTATTAAAATTAACTCTGTTACAAAAGAAGTATTTAAATATTTATATCTTTCTAACAGAAAATATTCCGTTTGAATTTTTATTATTTCTATTTGTATTGTAGTTTTCATTTGAACTATTTAAAATGTTTAACTGAAGGACCAAGAACCTGATTAAACATTTAGAATAGTGTTTCTTAACTCTGAAAAAGTAATACAATATGAAAACTATGAAATTTCTTCAGACAATCCAGGTGAAATTTTTTCTCCTAAAGCTGGTTTTCCCCCCACTATTTCTACACTTTCCCCCTTCCTCTATGACTTTTTGTTCACAGGAGGATTGGCAATCTCCCCCTGTGTGATTATTACCTTTGAAAAACCACTGGAAGGTCAGTCACGGCTTGGTTCCAACACAGTTGTACACAAAACAACATTACATTCTATTACATTCATTATTACCTTTTATCTACATTATAGAGGTAGTAGACTAGATAAAATATTTATCTAAGGCAGTTAAATGCAAAATAATATTTTCTATTTCTTACAGATGTCTTTAATTAAAATCACTGGCTCAATCAATCATTTTCCAAAGCATAAAAACACAATCAAATGATGTATTTGTTAGAAGAGTAAAAATGTTGAAGAAGTACAAGCTTGAAGTAGGCAAACTCATGGAGCTTCATGGTGAAGGTGGTAGCTCTGGAAAAGCTACTGGAGATGAGACAGGTGCTAAATGTTCACGAGCTGTTGGCTGTGAGCCACAGTTCAAGAATCTGTTTAAAAGTCAGACTTTCAAAAATTACATATTAAATCTATCATTTGTTTAAAAATTTAAACACAGTCAAGTATTTCCTATAAAAATATTTTCCTTGATTCTTGTGCTTCTATGAAATTTTCAAAACAGAGTGAACAAAGAACGCTTTAGAAACTGTCAAGTTACCATAGAAATATTCATTATCTCTGGTCATTACGTATTCATTCAAATTATTATTGAGAAGTTATAATTTATTATGTAATATTCCACTAATTCTCAAAACATGATATGAGGACCTATTAGTTTGCCTTATGCTCACAGAGTGTCAAGTTAGATCAAAATAATTCCCATTCTGAAATGAATTTTCTCACTCTTGTTCTCACTTTTCATGAGTGTATAGTTTTCCTGGAGGTTATCATCTTTAATGGCTGATAGAATGCAGGCCTGTATGTTCGTCAGTTTTAAAATATTTTCAGCTTTAATTACTAAGTTGTTAAAAATCAATAATCATAGAATACACAAATGAGGAGCTGACAGATTGTTTCTGTAAAGAGCAAAACAATAAAAAGCTTAGGTTTGACAGGCCATATGGTCTCTGTCACATTTACTTAGATCTCTTGTTGATGAAAAGTTCTCCATGATCTCACTGCAATCAAGTCAAAATTGACTCATGGCTGACCCCTAGCAGGTTTTCAGAAACTGTAAATTGCACAGAAGAAGATTGTTATCTTTCTTCGAACAAGCGGCTGGTGGATTTGAAAAGTTTGCCTTGGAGTTGGCAGTGCAAATCATCAATTACTAGCCTACCAAAGCTCCTAAGTGAGAAAACAACCACTAACAATGCAAAAATGAGTCACAGTATTTCTGTTTCAATAAGCATTTCTTTTAAAATAGGTGGAAATGGTATATATTTGGGCTGAAGGTCATAGAGTTTGCTGGCCACTGTCATAACCAAAAGTCCTTCTTGCCCTCAATAACTTTTGAAAATGTAATACCATTCTCAGATCAAGAAATCTGAAGACAGCTGACAGTTACTAGTGTATTTAGAGAGCTAGGTAAACACAATCCATGGGGATTGCTGCATGTAAGAGACAAGTCAAAGGTAGCATGAGGTAGAAAGTGAAAATGTATACTCCATTAGTAGGAGGAGGCTCTGTATTCAAGAAAGACATCCTATCAAAATAATATCTGTAGTTTCCTGTACACTGAGTGGAAAAACTCACATTAGCATAGAGAGGTTTTTTTCTCTTTTATACATATAAACTAAGTACAAAGTGACATTATAAAATAAAGCAAAAGGGGTTAACTTATTTTTTCAAACATGATTTTTTTTCCTAACTTATCTTTACAGCAAGTGTGTGTGTGACACACACACACACACTGTTGTCAAGATGATTCTGACAAATAGTGACCCTCTGTTGGATGTTTGAGGCTATAAATGTTAATGGGAGGTTATTGTTCTTTACCCCCGAAAGAGCTTGTAGTAGATTCAAGCCACTTGAGATTCACATCCTTTTGGTTAGCAAGGCAGCACACCACAATCAAGGATACTGCCAAAGTTCATTGATTCGTTCCTGTTCTCACCCTCTCCCACTCCATCACCCTCTCTTTTTACTTCTCCCTCTGCCTCATCCTTCCCTCTTCCCCGCCTCCCTCCCGTGCTCACTCGCTCTCTCTTTCTCCATATCCATCAATTTATTTATATAAGGCACATGGTTCAAATCCACTAGCTGCTCCACTGAAGAACAAAGGAGCAATTTTCTTCTGTGTGATTTAACGTTTCTGAAAATCTGTTGGAGGGGTAACTATAAGTAGATTCTGACTAAACAGTACATAACAAATACAAGAGTGTATCACTATCTATTTAAATACCCAGATCCTAGGTAAAATCTTTTTCCCCCCAGTTAACTACACTGTCTGTAAAGGAAGTACTTGGTGTTTCTGTTACATGCCATCAAGTTGCCTCAACTCAATTAGCAAAATACGAATTCCATTACTTTTTATTTCAATTTCTTATCCATAGTCTAAGGAAGAATATATTTCACTAAAATGTTGAACTACTTTAAAGCTCAGTACCTTGAACTGGGCAGTCTCTGCTCAGTAAGCACTAAGAAGCCTATGTTAAATCTCAAAGTTTAATTTCACTAAGAGTTATAGAGTCTGAGCAACAATTTCTTACAGTAAATATTGGCATTTTTGGATCAGGTCATTTGTTACCTCAGCAGAAATTTTTCCTCACCTGGGAAATTTGTATAGTCCTAAGTCTTGTGTAAATGGGAAAGATTTTAAATGTTTATATAGTTTTGTCCTCACAAGACTTTCATAGTGACATTGTGCTTCAGAATACTAGACTTTAGAATTTAAGTTGCCTTTCGACACCTCATATCTATTCTCTATATGCGTTCTTCTTGAATTCTGGATCATCATAACCCTAATATGCCTATCGTTTATCTCTATTTTTTGATATTAGATTTTAGTTTATCCTGTGAAGTTTAAGCTAAAAGCATAAAATAAATCAAAACAGTATTTTTTCCACTTAAATAAAACATTTAGCATGCAAATTTTACTTTAAGAATGAGTATCTTAAAATCTTAGTAACCATATGCTTATAATGACATTGTTGTTGTTGTTGTGTACCATCGAGTTGAAACTAGCCCATAGCTGACCCTCTAGAAGGTTTTCCAAAGCTGAAATCAGACGGGAGGAAACTGCCTATCTTTCTCCCGCAGAGGAGCTGATGGATTTGAACTGCTTGCCTTCA
>NW_006399894.1:3463193-3464554 GCF_000299155.1 Elephantulus edwardii
GCAGAATAAGGGGATGGATTGTACTAAAACTGAGACAACCATTCTATAGAATACTATAAATGCAATTTTGAAGGGAGAGATTACCATGGAATGGTCTCCTAGAAAATGATGCTTTACAATAATATGTTTAGGGCATTATGATTATCATAAGAGTCCAGAATGAGGGTTGCAGAGTGGAGTATACTCGGGGTGGGAGTAGGGGTGGGGACTTTGGGAGGAATTGTATATGCATGAAGGAGTTTTTCTTTTGCTTTTCAAAGAGAAGAGTGAACTGGGGGTGGGGGTGGGGTGGCCGGGGAGAAAAGTGCAACAATGAATGAATGGAAATCCAAAATCTCTGTAAATGTTCATTGAAATTAATAAAAAGATAAAAAGGAATATTTATACCTATTGCACTTTCCTTTTTTTTCACCTCATCATATATATTATATGCACCAGAAGTCTGGACAATGCCTAAGGATGAGAGAAAAATAATTAATGTCTTCTAGTTGTGGTGTTGGCGAAGAGTATTGAACATAACATGAACTGCTAAGAGAACAAATAGAATAAAACCAGACTGCTCATCGGAGACAAGGATTTTGAAGCCCTGTCTCACATACTATGGGCATGCTTCAAGGAGGGATCAGTCTTTTGGAGAAGGACATCATGCATGCTTGGAAGACTGGGGGGACAATGCAAGAGAGGAAGACACTGAATAAGATGGGTTGACTCTGGGACTGGGGTATGGGGGGAGATGCACAGGAGACAATGATATTGGCTCAAGATAGAGCAGAGTTCAAAGCTATTGTACATAGATAGAGTCTCTATGAGTCACAAACAACTCAATGGCACCCAACAACAACAACATGTATGTATGTGCTTAAATCTATGTGTGCAATTCAAGAAACACAATTGAAAGAAACACATCAAAATTTAAGAATGATCCTTTTTGCCAAGAGGTGTCAATGTGGAATCATAAATGTAGTTTTCCTGTTTCTAGAATTTTTAATTGCTGTCAATATAAATTCCAAATATTTTTGTTCAAGAAAACCAAAATAAAATAAAAACTCTTCTATTTTGTATTGACAATTCCATACCATTAAATTAAAATTCACATAGGCTTTCATTCAATTATTCTCAAAATTTACCATGCTTAAAATCATTTAGCAGGTTTAATGGGTTCCAATTTAAAGAATCTATATCTGTATCTGCTGTTAGGGACCTCTCCAAAGTGCTGAAGAGCAGTGGTGTCTCTCTGGAGACTAAGGTGCGTCTGATACAGGCCATAGTCTTCACAATCACCTGTTATGCATCTGAGAGTTGGACAATGACCAAGGAGGATAGAAGGAGAACTGATGCCTTTGCGCTGTGGTGCTGGAGAA
>NW_006399894.1:3465753-3514414 GCF_000299155.1 Elephantulus edwardii
AGGAGACATTGAACTAGGAAAGTCTACAGTCAGGGATCTCTCCAAATTATTGAGAAACAATGAGGTTTAGCAGAGTACTAAGATAAGTCATTGTCTTTTCAATAACTTGATATGCATCTGAGAACTGGAAAAAGAATAAGAAAAACAGAAAATTGATTCCTTTGAACTTTAGTGTTGGAGAAGCATACTGAACACTACATAGACTGACTAAAGAGCTAATAGATTGCTCCTCGGATACAAAGATAATACGCTTCATCTCACATACTTTGAGTATACTGCTAGGAGGGGCTGGCTCTTCATTGGAGAGACACATTATGCTTGGGAAAGTGGAGGGTGGATGGAAGAAAGGAAGATCCTCAATCAGTTGGACTGAAATAGTTATTGCAGCAATGGGCTCAAGCGTGCAGAAGCTTGAAATGATACCACAGGATAGGACAAGTTTCAGATGTATTGTTTATAGGGTTTCTATGAGTTGTACTCAACTCGATGGCACCTAACAAAAATAACTACAACAGCATAATGTTTCCTAAAGATCTGTTTATCAGTTGTTATATGGTATCAATTCTTCCTACTTAACTTTTCTAATATTTTATACATTTATGGTCTTCAAAAACTATTAAAAATGTCCATAGAAACCCTTTATTATACTGCCTTACCTTTTTAAATTTGAGCTAGTTTTCTCATCCTCAACCACATAACCTATTTTAAACTGTATATTTTGAACTTCCCCTCTTAGTAATCTCTCCTTCATTCTTGTCAATCACTATTCTCTCTCCTATCAGTAAATGTTATTTGTTATAGAGCACTATCATATAATATTAACATATCATAATTGCATCAGTCTTTGTTAAACTGAGCTCTAAGAAGAGTAGGTTTATTTGAGTTATTTTTATATTATAGAGTTTCTAAGATTGACATTAACTTAACTGAGAGCAGTGGGTTTCATGTATTTTCATTAAAAAAAAGACAGTAAGGTTTATTTGATACCTCCTCTAAACTGTGTTTTAAGACATCTAATTTCTAGAAATTTTGTACATTTTTTAAATTTGTGTGTATGTGTGCCTTATCACACACTCAATGGTAGGCTCATTACACTTTACAGAGAGCTTTAGTGGCTTAGTGGCAAAAAGCTGCACTGAAATCCTGAAGGCACATGGTTTGAATCCACCAGTTTCTCCATAGGAAAAAAATGGGCATTTTCCTCCCACGTGATTAATTTCCTCAGAATACCCCAAAAGTGTCTGCTAAGGGTCAGTTCCAACTTGACAGCACACAAAAACAACAATGGTGGTCTTATGGTAAAATATGAAGGTACATGGCTTGAATCCACCAGCTATCCCATGTGACTGAAGGCCTCTGAAAACTCACTAGAAGCTAAGCTATTGGTCGGTTCTGAATTGATAGTCCCCCGCACCCCCAAAAGACCCCCCAAAACCCAACAACCATCTTCATCAATAATGTGACAAATACGTGACAAATAGCACTAATTAAGTACTTTAGGACTATTGTACCCACTTAAAAAATTTTTTTTAAAAACCCCTGTATTCTGGAAGCATTTATAGAAGTATTGTACTCTCTAACTTGCCTCTTTTTTTATATAAGGAAATGAACTGAAATAATTTTTTCTCTTTCCCTCTTCTTAGATCCATGACAAAATTTTTGAAGACATAAACTGTGTATGTTTTATTACTTACCATAAGCCTAGTTTATAACTCAGCATCTCAAATATTATGGTTTCGGTTTATATTTTCTCCCTCCCTTTCTTTTCTTTTTTTTTTTTTTTGTTCCACCGAGTCAGATCTGACTGACACAGGGAGAGATTGCCCCTCCTCCTCCACTGGAGTATCTGATGGATTCAAACTATGCACCTTCAGGATTGTAGTGCAGCTTCTTTCCACTAGGCAATCAGAGCTCCCTTGGTTTATATTTCTATATTGTCTATGTAAAAAGAGCAGAAACAACGTGAGGATGGCCAAATCTGATTTCTACCTTCTTCATAAAGGGGAAATGTCCCTCTCTCCCATCAGTAATAGCCACAGCAACAAGTAGTAGATAGATGCTCCACCAGACAAGATACGCCCATGACCCTGTATCAATTTCCACCAAACTCTGAATTCAATATTCATTGTTGACCCACAGACTTTATACATAGCTGTGATACCAAAAGTGGGGTTAATAAGGGAAATAGGTTGGGGCGTGAGAGAGGCAAAGAATATCTCACAATACAAATGAAGGTTTAGCCCAGCAGTCGCAAACCAGATTAATAGGAAAACACAATTCCTCAATCAGTCAAAGTCTCAGTTCAGTTCAGTAGTACATCCAAATCACCCAGCAATGTTTGCCTCAGAGCAAGTTATAAGTCAGCTTCTCCTTTCTTTACTCATCTGGCAATAACAACAAAACTTTTACTTGTGACCTTTATTTAAGGGCTCCTTTGGTTATACCTTGCCACAATTTCTCCACAACAATGTCACAGTCTCTCCACCACTATCACCAGGGTCTTGCCACTAGGACCTTGCTCTCAAAAGGGTCTTGCTCCAGTCTCCCTCAAATCTTGCTGCCTAGTGTGGGAAGCACTCTCTCTCTTATCCTAGTCCCACAGTTGATGATGATTTGTAAGACCATGAATCTACAGTTAAGATACCTGGAGGTGAGAGGAGGCTAACATAATTGGCTAGAAAAGTCAACTTTTAAGCTAACACCATGTTTGAGTCCATGCTAAAACTGCAACCTCACATTCTTCCATCTTGTAAATGGACTTTTAGGCCACATAATACAGAAATTAACTATACAGAATGTTTCACTATTATAATGATAAAAGAAGACAATATTTGAAAACTAAATACATAGAAAACAAAGGAAAATAGAAACATTTAAAAAATTAAGTGTGAAGAAAATTAGGTTTTTTACATTTTTCTGTCCTTATTTTGTAAGGTTTTTTTTTTAATTATTCTGATTTATTTACAAAATTTGAATACACTGTTTTCCACAAAAGATCCTTCCCAGTTCCTTCACCCAACCAACCCATCAAACCGTGCAACCCTATGATGAATACCCTCCATCTCCCACCCATCCACAACCCTCTATGGCATCACGACTGGAGGAAAAGTCATCAACAATATGTGTTATGCAGATAACACACCCTGACTGCTGAAATTGAGGAGGACCTGAAGTGCTTGCCACAGAAGATCAAGGACTGCAACCTTAAATATTGATTGAGGCTCAACATCAAGAAAACAAAGATTCTCACCACTGGGCCAATTGTCAGCATCATAGTAAATGGTGAAAGATTGAGATTATTAATAGCTTTAATTTGCTTGGCTCCACAATCAATACTCTTGGCACCAGCAGCCAGGAAATTAAAAGACAAAGTGCACTGGGAAAGTCTGCTACCAGAGACCTCTCCAAAGTACTAAAACAACGATGTTAGTCTGGAGACTAAGGTGTGTCTGATCTAGGCCACAGTCTTTAAAATTACTTCCTAAGCATAAGAAAGTTGGTCAATGACTAGGGAAGAGTGAAGGAGAATTGATATCACTGAGCTTAGTGCTGGCTAGAAGAACAAACAGGTTTGTCCCGGAGAGGGAGAAACCCTGCTGTTCCTTGGAGGCAAGGATTCTGAAGCTTCGTCTGACATACTTTGGACATATTGTAAGGAAGTCCTTGGAGAGGGATGTCACGCTTGAGAGAATAGAGGGACAACGCAAAAGAGGAAGAACTTTGATGAGATGGATTGATCACTGACTAGGGTAATTTGGGTAGGTGTGTCAGAGACAATAAGGTTGGTACAAGATAGAGTAGGGGTTTGTGCTATTGTACATAGGGACACTATGAGTTGCAGGCGACTTGACAACTCATTACAGCAACAACAACCACAACATGATTTTACCTGAGATATCAAATGGAATTCCTTCACCAACTAAATTTATATAACCTCCCTTATTCCTGAAATCAATTTTAATAACAGTCACCAAAATAGCAAGAGATGTTTTACTCAGTACTGATGTTTGTACCTCAAATATTAATATAAATTTTAGATTTTGGGGAAAGCCCTTAGGTTGACACTAACAAGGGAAATATTTTTAAAATAAACTCTAACTAAATAATTTCTACCAACACTGGCATTTTTAAATAAATGTTATATAAAGTAACTCTTTGGAGATGATTCTTTGATATGAATCTATCTCTGTACAACAGATATCTTAAAAACATCCTTTTGAAAGCTGTTGATTTTCCATTTCATGATGGCTGCACTTGTGTCAGAGTTAAAGTGTGCTAGCTTTGGTTCAATGATGATCATCACTCACAAAAGCTAACTGAAGTAACACCTCAGGAGGCAAAGAGACATTTAATAGCATGTCCCAGCTACTGTGAACAGTTAAGGGCGATGCCTGCTGCCTACAACTACTTCTCAACCTCCATGATTTAAAAACACTTCAGCCCAGATAGTTAACTAAAGGTCCTGCTACAATCTATATTCAATTCTCCTAATTTTTAGGTATATAAAATGATGACACTATATTAACTGGAAAATATTATTACTATGTTTTTTTATTACATTACAGCCATAAGTTGCATATGCTAACTATGCATAATATCACTTTTTCTAAATAATAAAACGAAAGTAATCCATTGCACAGAATTAGAGAAAATCGTCAAGTTGTGTTAGGCAGTAATCTGACTGGGCTCCAGGTAAATTTGACTTTTAAGGGCCTGGCCACAATTATGATATTGAGAAAGACTATTTGTGTTTGATAGGACACTGACAGCAGAAAATGAAGCAAGAGTTTGAACACATCTCAGAGTCTCATATAACAAAAGAATCTAATACTATATCTGAGTGAAATCAGTCTTGTACTGGACAATATGTATGGAAAACTGCCTGAAGCTGATCTCTCTCTCCCTCCTACCTCTAGAAAGATATTTTTAGTGTTGCTTAAAAATACTAGTTACTTAGGTGTTGACAGATACGGTGTTTTACTCATTCTAACTTAACAGTAAGAAAAAATGTTAATTAGAACATTTTTTACTATAATAAAAAATAAGTATATAAACGTTCATTAAAAATGGACAAACATATAATTATGTTTCCCTAAATTGACAGTACTACAAATTGAAGTCTCTATGGAAGTACCTTGATAGTCTTATCAATTTTACTCTTCCCTTAAGCAGCAGTTTATCAGAGTGCCACACATAGATGCATTACTAAATTCCTCTTAGACCTATTGCTTTAAATTCACAGATGCTTTAACAAAGAGTTGTCAAATTTACTTCATGACTCTTTTTTCCCCATGCAATAATATCCACTACAGCTTTCAACACCTCTTTCATTAAATCAGTTGGGAGATATTTCTCCTCCCTAACTAATGAGGTTTTCTTCTAATAGGGCAATATGTATACTGTAATTGCTTAAGTTTCTGCTCTAGTGGGTAGTATATACAGAGTAAAGAAGGGTAGATTATTTACACAGGACTAAGTGAAATTCATGCTTCACATGCTAACTTTAATGGTTATTAGCTTGAGACCCCTTCAGAGTGCTAAAGAGCAATGGTGTCAGTCTGGACACTAAGGAGTGCCTGATCCAGGCCATGGTCTTTGCAATTACTTGCTATGCATTAGAGATATGGACAATAACAAAGGAAGACAGAAGAAGAATTAATGATGCCTTAGTGTTGTAGTGTTGTAGTGTTGTAGCTGGAGAACAGAATTGAACACACATACCATGGACTGCCAAGAGAAGTGAAACATCTGTCCTGGAAAGGTGGAACCAAACTTCCCCTTGGAGGCAAAGTAGCCAGGAGGGACTAGTGCTTGGAGAAAAAAATCATGCTTGGAAAAGTGGAGGGATAGCACAGAAGAGGAAGACCCTGGATGAAATGGATTGACACAATAACTGGGGTAATGAAGGTAGGTGTGTCAGAAACAGTGGGATTGGCTCAGGATAGAGCAGGACTCAAAACTATTGTGAATAAAGGTGCCATGGGTCAGAGTCAACTCGGGGGTACACAACAACAACAACAACAACAAAAGCCACAGCAGATAATTTATTTTATTCTTTTTAGCTATAATATTTAAAATTTTAGCCATTTTAAAAAATCTTCACACCATATTTTGTCCATTTTATTCATAGCAGTATTAAGAAGCAAATGTAGTAGTATGTTCATTTGAAAGGTAAAGGAACTAATTTTTGTGTCAGTTAAGGGAAAGAAAAGCTTGCTGAAATTCATGTAACTAAAAAATAGTAAAGCTAGTGCAAAAGTTTGCAATGGGTTGTGCCAGAAACACAGGCCGTGCTGCTCTTTAGGAAAACAAAGGGTAATCCCCTTTCATGCGATTTACAGCCTTGGAAAACTAATGAGAAAGCCAACTATAAGTAGGTTCCAACTAATTAGCAGTAAGTTTGAGCTGTTTTGTTTATATTAAACTTAAAATAGTTTATAATAAGTGTTCATACTGGAGGTAGATTAGTTGTTATTGTTGATGGTTATCAAGTCAGGCATGACTCAGAGACCCTGTGAACAAAGGACCTAAATTCAAGCCTTTTTATAACTATTATTTCTCAAAGTTCATAGTTTCCAGAGGCATGTTGTTTAGGAAGTGGTTGTCATTCCTGCTTTTGTAGTACTATTTCAGCATTTTTCTTGAGCTATGCACTGTTTTGTTTTTTTTTAGGCCAATATCATTTCAACCTTTTCCTTTGTTTTTTTTGCAAAGTATACACACATATTTTGTCTCATATTTTCATCTCTACTTTAGTTGACCATATTTCTATTTCTTTTCTTCACAGTGATACAAAGGAGAAGATACAAAAAGTGTTGTTATTTTGTATATTCTCTTTATTTTGTTTTATATAATGTAAGATTTTAGCAAGAACAAAAATTACTATAATCTTCTGAAATAGTAACAGATTGTCCTACTATCTGTCTATCTATCTATCTATCTATCTATCTATCTATCTATCTATCTATCTGTTTTTTTCCCCTCTCCCCCCCCCTTATCTGTAGTTAAAGGTGTATAAGTTTAAATGTCAAGCAATATGGGTTCTGGATTCATGCCCTTTCCATGGCACTAGAAGATAATGACAGTTTAATCACACTATCTCCTCACAGGAAAGGGAGAAACTTTCAAATGACTCTCTGAGAGAAGGGTCAGATGATAGCTCTATGATATGCACTGTAACTGCAAAATGAACTGTTGCAGTACCTTTAAATTGAATAACTTGGCTCTCTTTTTAAAGTAAAGGCAATTGCAGACTTCTGAAGAAAACAGATTTTATTGTATTTAAATAATAATAGTGTAGTAAAGCCATAAAGTCAGAAAGACAAACTGCAACAAAAGAAAAATCTATGTAGAATATTTCAGTAAAATCAGCAGAAGGGACTTTGGAACTGTTGTTCCCACATTGTCTGTGGTGTTAACACTTAACCTATCCTGTTTTTAATACAAAATATTTTAAAAGTAAGAACAAAAATTAAGTTTTGGTGAATAAATTTCCGTTTCTTATCATATTGTCTTGGATAAATAGTTTTATCTTTTCGAGCATTCTCAGAAAGGGACTGTTTTTGGTTATAGGAAGTATATTAGAAAATTTTGAAGTGTTCACCAGAGTGATTTAGTATTAGTTTCATTTCCTCTATTTGAGGTCTTTCCCATTTCAAAGTATCCAGGAATGAACATAATCATAAATTAGCAAATTTTAGATAATCAGTTTGTTGATGTTGCTTACTTGCTGACAAAAAGCATGCAGGAAATAAAAAGAAAAAATAAAAGAAAACTTTATTAATACAAGAGCTATGGAGTTTATCTTTCAATAGCCACTGAACTTGACTTTTCCATGTGGATGGGTTGGAATATGCAAATAGGGCATGTTAGCCTATCCACAAGGAGACTACCTCACCATTCCACAAGGGGTCTGACTGGTCTTACAAAGAAATTTGAGTAATTCCAGCAGCAGAGAGTCTTTCTCACCACCAGCAAAAGGAGAAGTATGCATGCAGTGAAAACCCTTCAGGACGAGCCATTCTTGTGGAAGATAGATTAGAGCAGTAGCAGTCATGACCAAAGCAGAGACCAGAGAATCAACAAGAGATGCCACTGTAAAACCACCTCCAATGGACAGAACCAGAGGTCTTTGTCCAAATTTGTCGATGACTGGATGAGGGGAGTGGGTGTAAGGCAATATTGACAGGACTGAGAACTTTGAAGCATGGGCCTTAAGCTGTGTGGCTCAAGGTCGAGGAGCTCGGGAGCACATTTCTGAAGCTGTCCTGGCTGAATTCTACTATTAACCGAGATTATAACTTTAACTTCCCCAACATGGTTCTGTTTGGTGACTGAGGTATCAGACTGGATTTTGAACTCAGTAAAGCAGATACATGGGTGTTGAGATGAGTAGAAAGAGGCAGAGGTGCATGGAGGATCTGACATCATGGGAATTGGTTTTGTTCTGTTGATGCTTTGTTAGGAACAGTTCCCCTTTGTGAAACTGGCAAAGGTCTTTATTCTTTTTACAATGTATTCACTCACCATTTTCAGCCTCTCAGGTCCCTTGGTAAGGTGCTATTCAATTGTAATGCATCTTATATAACAACTTGAAAAAATAGATCTCGCTATCCAAGTCATACCATTGAAGTCAACTTTGGATATATTTGTCTTGTGTAACTATATCAGTATCCGTATTATGTCAAACAAAGGTTTTTATTTATTTATTCCTGTTTTATTCATGTATTCCATTAATGAAAAAATAAGATGTCAATAAAAAACTTTAAAGCAGAAAATAATTTAACCATGATTGGTTAAGAGTCAATTGAGATGATAAAGTTATCATCTTTAATTTTTAAAATCTGAAAAATAAGACATTTATTTTAAAAAAAACCCTTGTGAAGTTATTTCCTTCAGACCCACAAAGAAACATGTTAATTATTAAACAGATATTATTAAATAATGGTTTGACACACCTGCTTTAATGAACAGTTAAGAGATACTGATAATCACTATATAATTACTTTAATTCTATGCATATGATGGAAAGCATAGAATTGTTTTTTTAGATAACATAATATTTTATTTATGCACCTAGCCTTATTTAGTTTATGCAATTTGTGAATTCTAGCACTAATTTTATCTATCATCTATCTATCTATCTATCTATCTATCTATCTATCTATCTATCATCTATCTATCTCTCATTTCAAATACAGAGCATGAAACTTTATCCTGAGATCATATGGATGCTGTATTAATTAACCCAGATTACAAATCATTGTTATCAGTAAATCTGTAAGCAAATTCAATGTGAACGAGGAAATCCTGAAAAACTCAAGTAGGGCTTCTCAGTATCATCAGTAAAACTGTCTCTGGTTCTTTAAAAAGAGTTCTGGATAAAAATCCTTATTTAACTTAGGGGGATGCAATTTCTTAAACTTAATAGTTGAAAAGAAGGCATGACATATAGTACAGGAATCTCAATATTTAAGAAGGGTAGGTAAGCATTTTTTTAAAAACTGATAACTTGAAAAAAATACTGTCTGTATTTGTTTCACTACTGTTTAGTGTAAAAATTTGCCACCTAGACAATGGCTTCTACAGAAAACAAACAAAAAACATAAAGGGTTTTTAATAATGAAAATCTGCCAGCAGTATATACTAGAGCCATCATGAGTTGAAATTAATTAATAGCAAGTAGGTATTCATATATTGACATATACGTTAAATGAAGAAAAAAATAAAAAAATATGTGCATCCATTTCTGAACTGCTTGCTACAGATGGTCAAGGAACTATAGCCTTCAATATGGATTGAAGCTCAACATCAAGAAAACAAAGATTCTAACCCCCGGGACAATTGGCAGCATCATGATAGATGGTGAAGAGACAGAGATTGTTAACAGTATCAGTTTGCTTGGCTCTACCATCAACACTCTTGGTACCAGCAGCCATGAAATCAAAACACAAATTGCATAGGGCAAGTCAGCTGTCAGGGAACTCTCCAGAGTACTGAAAAGCAACGATGTCAGTCTGAAGACTAAGGTGCACTTGATCCAGGCCATGGGCTTTGCAATTACTTGCTATGCATCAGAAATCTGGACAATGTATAGGGATGATAGAAAAAGAATTGATGCCTTTGAGCAGTGGTTTTGGAGAAGAGTACTGAATATACCATGGACTACTAGGGGAACAAATGAGTTCATCCAAAAGAGAGTGAGATCAGGATGCTCCTTTAAGGCAAGGATTCTGATGCTTTATCTTACATACTTTGGGTACACTGAGAGGATAGGCCAGTCCTTGCAGAGGAAATCATGTCTGGGAGGGTGGAGGGATAGAACAAGAGGAAGACCCTCAATGAGATAGATTGACTCAGTGACGGACTAATGGGGGTACGCGTGTCAGAGACGACGGAGTTGGCTTAGGACAGAAGAGGATTCAGAACTGTTGCACATAACAACTCAATGGCACATAAAAATAACAACATTAATTTATGAGTTATATCCATTTACTATTACATTTACTCAATTGTTCGCGAAAGAAATACTGAAGATGTTTTGCATCCACTTTAAGGAGATCCAATTCAAAGACTAAGTGACTGTAAATGGTTACTGTAAATAATAGGCTTCTCAGAAATGCAGGTTGCTTGATAAGTGATAAATCACTGAATGATTTATCATACAGTATCATAAGAATATAATAGGCAACATCTTGAGAATATGAAGGTGATATAATAAGAATATGCTTGTAAATATGACTAAAACAAAGTTATGATTGTTTTGTGAACTAAGAACTGGCCCCATCTGACACTATAAAAGCTTATTTCATATATTTTGGGGGTTTTTTTCTAAAAGGAAACTTAGCGTGACATCTTATTACTTGATCAAAGGTATTTAATGGACTTGCCTGAAAAACAAAATCACAAGGCAAACTATGATGTTTACAAAAATAGATGATTCAGTTAATTTTTTATTAAACATGTTTAACATGTCATTTATAACCAATCTAAAAGCTCATATATCTGCAATTATTATAAAATAGAAGTGAAATCTTGTTATATGTATAATTAATGCTAACTACCTGACACAGTAAAAAGGTCTATATGAGGTAAATCTGGTAATTATACTTTATTTTTTATAAAGAATAATTAGATGTTTTAGCACATTGTTATATTTTGAAATTAAAAGGTCATTAAAATAGGTTCTTTTTTCAGAACTGCATGTTAATAATGAGCTCATTCTCTCTAGCATATAAGACCATTGAGGGAAAACTACCATGCTCTATTGTTGATTTTTAAGCATAAGCGAAGATTATAGGTTGTAAGAAATGCATGCAAAAAAAAACTGCTAGAAAAAGTAAAACGAAATAAATGAAATGAAATGATATCTCATATACCTAAAAGAGATTAAAATATTTTTGGATAATAAAAAACACATTTATTTGCTTTTCCTAAGAGACATGAGAAATTAAGTTACTTTAATGATAATAAAATATTACAACTCAACAGCTATAAGGAGCAGTGACATCAGTTTAAATATTAAGATGTGCCTGATTCAAGCCATGTTCTTTTCCATCACTTGCTATGATTGAACAATGAATAAGAAAAATAGGAGATGAATCTGTTCTTGGAAACAATGTATTTAAATTTTGTAAATAAACTAGTATTTTTAAAAGGGTAGAAGAAGAATTGATGCCTTTAAGGTGGTTTTGGAGAATATTAAATATCCCATGGACTGTCAGAAGAACGAACAAATATGTCCTGGAGTGGGTGCAGCCAAGAGTCCTCTTTGGAGGCAAGGATGATGAGGCTTACCCTATCATGCTTCGGGCATGTTACTAGGAGAGGCTAATCCTTGGAGAGGGACATCATGTTTGGGAAGGCGGAGGGTAAGCAAAGGAGAGGAAGACCCTCAACCAGGTGGATTGACATAGTGACTGCCACAATGGGCTATAATATACCAGGAGATATGAGGATGGATCAGGATAGGACAAAGTTCAGATCTGTCATGCATCAGGTCGTTATGGGTCATACTCAACTTGACAGCACCTAATAGCAACAACAACAATGTACAGTATGTACAACAAAACACAACACTAGGAAGATCAATTAATAATATGCCTGTCCCAATTTTTGCTTAGATCATTAATATCAAAGATAAAGAAATGAAAGATTTTACCAATATCTGCTTTCTAAAGTTGATGAAATAAATGTGCAGTTAAGGTGATTTGGTAATGGCTGATAATTTAAATGCAAAATTTGTAAACAAAGGACTTAGACAAGTCTGTTGCAAAATATCTCTTTAAAGTGTTTTAAAAAGTAAATGTGAAACTTGGAGGACTAAGAGACAGCAGACTCGTGGCGTGATTTTTTCCAATCACCTTTATATGAAAGCTTGAAAAAGAATAAACAAGGCTAAAGGTGAACACGTGTCTTTAAATTATGGTATTGACAAAGAACATTGAATATATCATTGACTTATAGAAGGACTTATATCCTGGAAGAAGTAAAACTCTTCCTGACAAGCAATGGTAATTGAGCTTTATCTCATGTATTTTGGACATGTTATCATAGTGGTCAATATCTGGAGAAGGATTTCAACCTTAGCAAAGTAGAGCGTCAATGCAAAAAGGAAAGAATCAATGAGATAGACTGACATAATGGCAGCAAAAAATGAGTTCAAGCATAGTATTATTGTCCGTTGCTTTTGTTGTGTACCATCAAGGCAGAAGTGACCCATATTTCACTGTGCAGTGGATTTTCAGAGATAGTTAATCACACAGGAAGAGACTGTTCATCCTTCTGCTGTAGAGCAGCTGGCGGATTTGAACTATGTTCCTTTGGGACTGTAGTGCAGGTTCTTTCCACTAAGCCACCACCAGAGCTCCACTAACTATTGTCTAGAAGACATGATTTCATTTTTTGTAAGGTAGCTATGAGTTGGAACAGACCAGCTGGCACTTAACAATAACAATGTTGGGTGTTTGTTTGTTTGTTTTGTGCTCTATTAAAAACTAATCATTCTGCCAAACACTATCCACTACAGGTAACCATTATGGTATTTGACACATCAATGAGTAAGAACTTGTGTTACCAACTCCACACAAATGATTTGAATCCACAGTTGGTTTTCAGACGAAGATAGGCTAGGCAATCCCATCCTGAGCAAGTTATATCCCTGACAATTACTGGAGAGTCAGCTACAGATTGGCTCTGAATCAAAAGCAGTGAATGAGTTAGTGAGTGAGTGAGGGATAGTTCTATGAAGATCCAAGGTAATACATTTTACATTTATAATTTTATTATAAAGAATTCATTACAATTTTTAAAATAAGAACTTCCTTAATGCATTCTATAGAGCTCTGGTAGCCTAGTCTGTGGGGAGCTTGACTGATAACCAAAATGTGGTTCCTCTCTGGTGGTTCAAATCTTCTCCTGAGTGATTTACAGTTCCCCAAAACATAGTGCAGGCTCAGCTATACGTAGGCTCTTAATTGATGGTAATGCATGAGAGGTTTTTGGGGTTTGTCTTAAGGCATTTTTTCCCCCAAAGAATTTTCATGTTTATTACACCTATTCTAAAAAAAAAAAAACACCCCACAACCAAGCCAACCCTACTAAACAAATAATTATCATTGTATTATTAAAAGGTAACTTGGTATAAACAAAAGATTTTAAATTTCAGAGTTAATGCTAGTATCCAGGATTATAGATTATTAGTTCCATTTTAATTTTATAGTTAGAATATAATTGCTTTCCAATCTTAACAGCAATTTATATGTTCTCCTTATTGTGAAGCTCAACATCAAGAAGCAAAGATTCTTACCACAGGCCAATTGGCAGCTTCATGATAGATAGTGATAGAGTTTACTGATAATTTCAGCTTGCTTCATTCTACAATCTACACTCTTGGCACCAGCAGTCAGTAAATCAAAAGATGACCTTCAGAGGGAACATTCTGTCAGGGACCTTTCTAGAGTAGTGATAAGCAATGATGTCAGTCTGGAGACAATACACCTGACACAGGCTATGGTCTCAGCAATTACTTGCTATGCATAGAGAGCTGGACAATAACTATGGAGGATAGAAAAAAAAAATCCATGCATTTGAATTGTGATGGTGGTTAAGAGTATTGAACATAACATGGACTGCCAGGAGCACAAATAGGTCAGTCCTGGAGAGCTCAAGCTCTCCCTGGAGGCTAGGATTTTGAAACTCCATCTCACATAATTTGGGCATGTGACCAGCAAGGATCAGTCCTTGGAGAAGGACATCATGCTTGGAAGGGTGGAAAGATAGTGCAGAAGAGGAAGACCCAGGATGAGATGGATTGACCCAGTGACTAGGGTATTTGGGACAGATGTGTGAGAGGCAATGAAGTTGTCTCAGGGTAGAGCAAAGTTCAGAGCTGTGTACAAGGGTCACTATGATTTGCAAGTGACTCAATGGCACATAACACACACAAATCAGATGAGATTACTAAGCTTATCAGGCTCATTTTAGTGTATCATAATGTAGATTTACCTTAGTCTTAAAATAGTCAAATTAAAATGAATCATTGTTTAAAAAAGATGCTAATCATTTACTATAACAAATAATGGTTATGCATGTTGTTGTTGTTGTTATGTACCACAGAGTCAGGACCAATCCATAGCTGACCCTCCGGTGGGTTTTCAGAGGCAGTTAATCTTACAGGAGGAGATTTGCCCATCCTTTTCCTGTGCAGCATCCAATGTTTATGCATTCAAAACTTAAAACATTTTATAAACTATAATAATTGACGTCAATTTAACTTTTTCTGCATGCTGAACAATTAACATATTTTAACTTATTCCTATTTTACAAGTAAAGAAACAGAGATTTGTAGGGGTCAGTTGCTGGGTGAGGTAGCTGGGATTCTATCCTCCAGTCCCAACTTTTAATAGTCACTTTTAAATCACTATTTACTTTCATTTTAACCACAGAAAAACACCTGAATAAGTGGTTGTCAATACTGATTGCCTATTATAATCATCCAAAATCTAAACAGAAGCTGTAATGCCAGATTTGGATTAGTTCAATCTGCGATAGATTTTTGTACTAAAGTCTGAACATAAGTTTTAAAATTTCCCAGGGAGTCTGATGCACCTATGGTACTGAGACCAACTGATTTTGACAAAGCTGTCTACTTTCTGTTCATTGAATGTCCAATACTCTTTCTCATCATTTCAAACATTGTAACTTTGTTCATGTTGACATGTCGTGTTGTTCAGTTGAACAAAAACCAAGAGCTTTGATGGAGGACTTTGATGCCAACTTGTCATGGCAATTTAGTAGAATTTAGGAACATGATTGTTTAAATCGTCTTATTATTTTAAAACTAAAACGCACATCTTGTAGAAATACTGTAAAGCTATAATCTAAGCCATTAAACTAACCCCAGTGCTTTCTATGTAATTCTGATTCATACTGATGTTATAGGAGAGAGTAGAAATATTCCATATGGCTTCTAAGACTAAATAATTAAGTTGTACCTTTCTTCCATGGAACAGCTAGTGGTTACAAACCTTTGCCCTTTTTGTTAACAGCTGAGCCCAGTTACACAAAAGTTTCAGATATTTCTGAGTGAAAAATATTATGTTGCTCAAAATGGAAATACAGGTATGCATAACCATCAATGCTCTGCTTTGGAGTCAGTTCTCACTCAGATTAATCTTCCACTGGTCTTACAAGGTTGTAAATCTTAGAATGATGAGATAACTCATAGACAAATTTCCTGTGTTCAAATGTGTGCTTCATTTGTTCCTTAAACACTTAGATTAGATAAAAAAGATTCAAAGGGCACTTCCTGGGGAGTTTGTTATTATTGTTGTTGTTCCACTTTAGGTAGAGACTGCAAGGGGATGGCAACTTATTAGGTTAATGTGACAAAGACTCGTCTGACTGTTGCATATTTTCACCCTGTGCCCCTGTATTTACATTGCTAAGTAATTGTGTAAGCAAGTAATTTGAAAGCAATACACTGAGCATATTGTTAATCATCCAACAGAAAAGGCAAAATAGCTTCTATGAAGTTGTATATTCTTGAAATGTCTTTTCTTAGGCCACCTCCACCTGTCAAAACCCCATACTTATCTTCTAGCCTCTTTCTTGAATGTAATTTTCTTTTCAAAATGCTTTCTCAATGAGAAAGTAATGGAATTGGTATCACTTTGCATCTTTCTTGAATCAGCTAACTAGAATACAAAATTGGAAATTATATTTGTATTCACTAATTTATTTATGAATGCAAATACAATTTATTTTGTGTATATACTGGGCAACAGCCTGCTGCCCTCCACTTAACTCCAACACAGAGTGATCTTAAAGAAAATATAACTCTTTTATAATGTTTTCAAGGTTGTCATCTTTCTGGAAATAGATTGCTATGTCTCTCCTTTGTAAAGCAGTGGAGGTTTCAAACCACCAACCTTTGTACTAGCAGCCTAGTGCTTAGTGACTGCACCAAGACCTCTTTTAGTCAAGAAATTAAGTTAAAAAAAAAAGAAATTAAGTTAATAAAAATTGCTGCTTATGTTCTTTATTAGATCATAGTATAATGGAAATGGCAAGCTAAAAAGCACAATTTGAGTTCAGTTTGATACACTTGCACCTTGCTAAAATATTTATGTGAGTGTTTTGAGGGGGGAAATAAGCATCATTATTTAATTTATTTGGCAAAAAATTACTTTATTCATCAGTAATAATTTAAAACCTAGAATTTGATATTTCATGTAAGAACCCTCTGTAAATTTGGAATCACCCCCCCAACCCCCCGTGTTGTTTTTTTTTTTTAAAGTCACCTGCAAAACGAAGTATATATTAGTCAACTTCCAGGGGAAGAGTCTAGTCCTGGACATTATCAGAATAATAAAATGACATAAAATGGACATTCCACAGGGGTTTAGATAATGCATTCTTTTCCCATTTCCTTCAGTTCTGAGTTAGGCTGAACTGTCAGAGACCTGTCAAATAAAAGGTAATTTCAAGCAACACCTTCAAGAAGTAGCAAATTAAGTACACGCCAGCAAGTCACGTTGGACTGAATGAGAATGTCAAACATGCTAGAATTAGAAAAACACTGTGTATCAAATCCCAAGACTTTTTAGAGTTGTATACTACACAGCATACATCAAATTCTTATGCATATGAGCTACTGATCATATTGTTATTATATATAATTCCACTCAAATAAAAAAGATCACCAGATAAGGATGTCTCATTAAGTACAAGATAGTAAGTTAAATTGATAATTATTACTGAGATATTTCCTATAAAATTAAAGTAACAATGTTACCACTAATATGATCCTGATTTGGTATTTCTCTATTTATGATGAAATTTTTATGCTTTTCCTAATTTTTTAATTCAGATACTTTTCCATTTTCTCAAGGGATATATTTACATATGTAATCAAAGCTACCTTTCTCTGCTAGAAAGATTTTTGTTTTATTTTATTAAATTTGTTTCTTTTTTTATTTATTTGATTTGGCAGATCATTTTCTCTGTGTAAAGATGTTTTCATAATTTATATTACAAGGGTAAATTAAACTGACTGTCTATAAAATATCTAAATTGACATGTACTTCAATCATGATAATGAATAATCACTACTTTTTCTTTGGAAAATGCTGATACATTTATAATAAAGATATTTATTTGTGAACCAGTCTACACAGTAAAATATTGTTCAAGATAAGTTTCAAGTAAATGCACATGGAGATTTTACAGAATTTATTTTTAGATGGATATTTATTAACATATATCACTTATTAATATACAGATTATTTTATGCTGCAAGTACTTGCATTTTAATTATACCAGATGTATAATATCAGAACATAAGAATCTATCACACAATCTTTAGTTGTGTCTACCCTAAGATAATTGGATTTGACAGTTCCTAATTATGAAGACATATTTAAAAAAATTACACCTTCTCATGAAGAAATATCTCACTCTTATAAATTACGTCTACATAGCTTTTAAAATTTCATTGAATATGTGGGTCATTACATTATCACTAGCTATAAGTAGTTGGAAAAAATGTTATCTTCAGATATTGTGTGAGGGTTTTCAAGGGCAGCTAGATAATCAGAAAAGGTAAGTTTGATTAAATAAATTGATTGGTGGACTCAGTGGTTTATAACATACTCTAAATACAAGCTTTAAAAATAGAAACATAGAATGTTCCGCTTCCAACCAAACATGTTTCTCACTTTGGCAAAAATGCATAAGTATCCTAGGAAATAGATATGCGAATTGTTTCTATATTAAAAATTACCAAAAGACTATCATAACTCATGGAGTAGCAAGAAATTAGGGCAATGTGGCAAATTATAAGCTATTATTTGCCGATTGATATGCTTTTCTTATACTTAAAGTGTGCTGCAATTTGCGAGAGAGCTCCAGAGGCCTAGTGGTAAGAAATTGTGTTGCAGTCCCAAAGGCATACAGTTCTTATCCACCAGCTGCTCTACAGCAGAAAGATGGACAATCTCCCCTGTGAAAATGACTGTCTCTGAAAACCTGCTGGAAGGTCAACTATTGGTTATTTCTTACTCGATGGTATACCACTACCACCACCATCACCACCACAATCAACTTGTGAAATGAAATCTTATAGCTGTTTAACAAAAAAGCAAAAAAAATCCAAACAAACCAAAAATCCCACCTGCTTAAATTTAAACATTGTCATTGCTGGGTGCTGTTGAGTTGAGCGTAAACCTATGAACAAAGATCTGAACCCTTTCCTACCCTGCGCCATCCTAACACTTCTGATACACTAGAGCCCATTGCAGCAGTCACCATGTCAATCCATCTGGCTGAGGGTCTTCCTCTCCTTTGCCAACTTTCCACCCTTCCTAACATCATGTCCTTCTCCAAGGATTAGCATCTCCTAGCAATATGCCCAAAGCATGTGAGGTGAAGCCTCATTGTTCTTGCCTTCAAAGACACTCTGGCTGCACCTCTCCAAGACTTATCTGTTTTTTCTCTAGCTGTCCATGCTCTTTTTAGTGCTCTGTTTAGTGCTCTTTTTCAACACCACAGCACAAAGGCATTAATTCTTTTTGTGTCATCCATATTCTTTCTCCAGATTTCAGATGTATAGCATCTAATCAAAAAGACTGTTGCTTGAATCAGATACACTTTGGACCCCAAACTAATATCATTATTCCTCAATAATTTAGAGAGGTCCCCAACTGTAGATTTTCCCAGTGAAGTGTATCTCCTTATTTCCTGACTTCTGGTACCAATTAATTGTGAATCCAAACAAGAAAAAGCTGTTGACAGTTTCAATCTCTCTCTATCCATTGTACACTGCCTATTGGTCCAGTGGAAAGAATCTTTGTTTTCCTGACTTTGTTGTGATGCCTTCCATACCAGAGGCTGCATTTCTGGATCTTCTGCAACAAGTGCTTCAGGTCTTACTTTCAGGAAGCAAGCTTGTGTCATCTGTATAATGCAGGTTATTAATGAGTCTCCTCCAATCCTGATAACCACACTCTTCTTCATAGAGTCCATCTTCTCATATAATTTGCTCAGCATACAGATTGGATAGGTACATCAAGAGGTACACACACACAAACACACATGTACATATTTCAATGAAATTAATTGACATGGTGGCTGTAATAAAGTGCTAAACATAGTAATTCTTTTCAGAATGGTGCTGAATCAGGCAATGTTTCCTTTCTGTTGCACACAGAATTGTTATGAGTTGATGTTGACTTGTGGGCGTATAACAACACCACATATGTATTTTATGTTTTTGTTGTCATTGTTATGTGCTGTTGAATAGAAAACAACCCACAACTAAACCTCCAGTGTGTTTATAGAGAATGTAAATTACAAAGGACAAGACAATCCATCTTACTCCTGCAAAATAGCTCTTGGATTCAAATCACGTGCATTTCGTTTGGCAGTGCAATTTCTTCTCACTAAGTCACCAGAATTCCCTATATATATGTACTTTAAATGTCATCATACTCATAGTCAACTGAGTTTGATCTTACTTATAACTGATATTCCATTGGTTTTCCAAGGCTGAAAATGGTGAGAGAGGTGACTACCCATCTTTCTTCTACAGGGCAAATTGTGGATTCAAACTTTCAGAAAGGGAAGGTGTTTTGGCAAGCAATACAACTCCCTACAGATTATGTTTAAAAAATTAATTAATTACTTAATTTTAAAAAATTCTCCACATATAATAAAATTAACTCTTGAAAAAACGTAAAATGCTAGTTAGTTGTGTTTTTACAGTATCAAATCTTAATAAATATTTGATCTAGTGGTAAAGAGTTTGCTGTCAATGTCAAAACAAAGTTGGAACCCATCAGCTCCTCTGTAAGAGAAAGATAGGCATTCTCTTCTTACATAGTTCATAGCTTATTAAAATACTTTGATGAATCAGCTAGGAGTTGGTTCCAACTTGACAGAACACAACAGTAAGAATATACAACATACTAGCTATGAGAGAACTAAATAGAAGAAAAAGTAAATAGATATTTTTAAACACCTAACTTACTTAAGATAACATGCAATTAATAACTATACTCATTTGGTTTTGAATATAGCTTTATATTTATGAATCTATAAGTATAACACGTTTTAGAAAATATTATCTATTGCAATAATAAAAATTGATAATGATCATATACATCAACTTGCTAGTAATTTGTGTGCTCAAACTTCATATCTATTACATCACAATTTATTCTTTTATTATTATTAATTTTCATGAAAATCTACAGAGACTTTGTATTTACATTCATTAATTGTTGCACTTTTCTCCCTTCCCACCCCTTCCCCCCAGCGTAATAAAATACCATAAACTCTATACAACATAAGTCAGAGAGTCATATTAAAAAAAAAAGTTAAAATTTTTCTCTTGTTGTTGTTGTTATGTGCCGTCGAGTTGCTTGCGACTCATAATAACATATGTACAACAACTTAAACTCTGTTCTGTCCTGTGCCAATCTCATTGTTTCCAACACCCTCATCCTGATTACCCCAGTCACCAAATCAATCCATCTCCTAAAGGGCCTTCCCCTCTTGCGCCTGCCCTCCACCCTCCCAAGCATGATGTCCTTCTCCAAGGACCAGTCTCCAGGTTAGAAATAAAGTGAGGAAACACAAGTACATTTAAAAGATTAAGTTTGAACAATAGTTTTGTAAATCTGCTGTGTTTGCTTAAAAACCGGAGTGGTGTCTACTTCCTAAATTCCATGCCTCCAGAAACTCTATGAGCTTTGATAAATGTCGATGGTTGTAGAGGGGCTCCAGGCCTTTTGTTCATGGGGTCGCTATGAGTTGCACTTTACTTGAAGGCAATCAACAACCATCATGCTAACCCCTGTGGTCACCAACCACCAAAACTGTGGACACATGGTCTTGGAAATCATCGGTAGCTATGAGAACAGGAAAAACAGTGAGCAGCAAAACTTGAGGGAAATTCAAGCAAGACCCTGGTAAGAGAGATCCTCTGGTTGGGGTTGAGACTCTGGTGTTGAGATCCAGGTGATAGGGGTCAAGAATGTCATATTGCGGTAAAGAAATTGTGGCAAAATGTAACTAGAGGAGCCTTGAGATAGAGGCCACAATTAAAAATCTTGTCAGATGTTTCAAGGAGAAGCTTAATTGTAACTGCTCTGAGGAAAATTTTGATGACTGAGAAAACCACAGGCTTCTTCAACTTGTGTTCTGAACTGAAACCAGGGCTTTTACTAATTAAAGAGTTGTATTTTGCTGTTAATCTGCATTGGGATTGCTGGAGTAAACGTGGATTTACATTGTGAGATATTCTTTCTCTCTCCCACTCCCCAACCTATTTCCCCAATAAATCCCACTTTTAGTACCACAATCATGAGTAAAGTCTGCAAGTCAACAATGTATATCAGACACAAATAATTGGTAGAAAGAGGTGCAGACTCATGGGGTTGATGTGTCTGACCAAGTAGCTAACTATTTGCTGCTATGGTTATTATTGATGAGGACAGTTCCCTTTATAAAGTGGGTAAAATCTGACTTGACCATCCCCACATTGAATCTGTTCCTTTTGCAATATCAAACTGAAAGAAAACTAACACTTTAAGACCATAAAATTAGAATTCCCTAAATGACTAATATTATGACTGTCCCTATCCAATGTCAGTGCAAGCATCACCCATAATTTATGCAGGGCTAACTGTCTGATGGGCACTGTGCAAAACTCTTTAAAAATAGTGTCATTTAATTCTCACAAACAATTGATTAGGTATAATTTTCCCCTTAGGTAAGAATTACTTAATCTTTCAAAATTCTCATTGCTACCAAATGGAAGCAGTAATATTCAGATTTATGTGCTTTTGAATTTTCATACAATAGACTGTACTACTGCTCATCAACCACCACCCCACCCCCGCTTATATCTAAAAAGAAAATGGGAGCTTTGATGGCTTACTGAGTAAGGAGTTGTGTTTCCAACCAAAAGGCAGGTGACTCAGCTACCAGTGGCTCCGCAGGAGAAATCAAATGGCTCACTTAATTATAGCCTCCGAAACCTACTGGAGGTACAGTTATAAGGTGATTTCAATTAGAGTTAAGAAGTGCCTGTACTGGACATATACAATAACAAGAGGAAATCAAGAAAATCTTTTGATATGCTGAGTTAAAACATACTGCTGAGGACTAAAAGATCAGTGGTTCAAACTCCTACTTGTATGGAAAAAAGGCATGAAATGGAAAATATAATATGCTGTTATATTTTATTTTAGATAATTTAAGAACACTTTTATTGTTTTTATGTGCCACGGAGTTGACTAATATTCGTAGCAAGTCTATGAACAATAGCTCTGAACTTTGCCTTATCCTGAGTATATCTCACCATCTCTTATATTTCTGACCCCTTTGTCACAGTCACTGTATCAGTCCATTTCTTCTAAGGTCTTTCTCTTCTGTGATAACATCTTACCCTTTGAAGAACAATGTCCTTCTCCCAGGACCATTTCCTTCTGGCAACATGCCCTAAGTTTGTGAGATGGAGCTTCAAAATACTTGCCTTTAAGGAGCAGCCTGGTTACAACCTCTCCAAGAAAGACTTGTTTGTTTTCTTGGACTCCCAATAATATATCCAGTATTCTTCTCCAGCACCACAGTTTAAAGGCATTGATTCTTCTTCTGTCATCCCTACTTATTGTTCAGGTTTCTGATGCACAGTAAGTCTACAAACACCCTGGATTTAATCTCCAGACTGACATCGTTGTTCTTCAGTATGCTGGAGAGTACCTGGAGAGCAGAATTTCCCAGTGCAATTTTTTTGTTTGTTTCTTGTTTGTTTACTGGCTGCTGGTCTCAAAAGTGTTGACTGTGGAAGCAATCAAAATGAGGTCTCCTCTGTCTAGCATGATGCTGCCAATGGCCCAGTGGTGAGAATATTTGTTTTCCTGATATTTAGCTTCAGTTAATATTGAAGACTGCAGTGTTTGACCTTCCGCAGTAAGTGCCTTAGCTTCTTTTCAGTTTCAGGAAGCAAGATTGTGTCATCTGCATAACACAGGTTGTTGATGAGTTTTGATCCAGTCCTGATGCCACATTCCTCCTCTTAGAGTCCAGTCTCCCAGATGATCTGTCTCACATACAGATTGATATGGAGTTAGGATGCATTCCTGGCATATACCTTTCCTGATTTTGAACCATGGAGTGTTTCCTTGCTCTGTTCTGATGACTTGCCTCCTGACCCAAGTATAGGTTTTGCATAAGCACAGTTAAATGTTGGCAAATTCTCATTCTTAAGGTTAGCCACAATTGGTGCTATCCACACAGTCAATGCTTTTTCATAATAAATTAAAGTTAGATATTTTGTTCTCTTTGCTTTCAGCTAATATCCGTCTTACATTGGCTATAATCTCCCCAGTGTGATGGTCTCTTCTAAATCCATCTTTCACATCTGGCAGTTCTCTGTTAATGTGTTTCTCTAGTGATTTTTGGCTAATCTTCTGCAAGATCTTGCTTGCATTTAACATAATTATACTGTTCAACAATTTTCATGCTCTGTTGGATCAACGTTCTTTTTGGAATTGGAATAAATATGGATCTCTTCCAGCCAGTTGTCCGCAAAATGTGTTGGCAGAACCTTGTGAGTGTACAGTATAGCATTTGTTGTGGAAATATGTAAATTTGTATGCCATCAATCCTGAGACCTTGTTTTTTTGCCAATTCAGCTTGAACTTCCTCCTTAATCACTATTGCTTCTTTGTGTGTGTGTGTGTGTGTGTGTGTGTGTGTGTGTGTGTATACACTGTCAAAACATATCTGACTGGTACTGGAGGAGATTGGCCCTCCTTCTCCAGTAGAGCATCTGGTGGATTCAAAACACATACCTCTGGGATTTAAGTGCAGCTTCTTGCCCCTAGGCCACCAGAGTTCCCTTCATCATGACTTTTTAAAATTTTTTTTTCATGAAATTCATAGAAAAGACATTTTTATGGATATGATATTAATCACTGTTCTTAATACCAAAAAAGGAATTATTAATAGAATATATCCATCTACATCATATTTGTGTGTGTGTGTGTGTGTGTGTGTGTGTATAGTTAAAAAGATTTGTAACTACTGGAGACAGAATTTTAAAAAAGCAATTACAATACAAGATTTGCCCTGAGAAAGGAATTAGCAGATGGTAGTATGATAGCATTAGATTTGGAGAAACAGCTGCAAATAATCTTAGTTTCAAACATTGATTCCTTTAATATCTTTTAATATAACAAAAACAGTATAACTAGCAAGTCTTGAGTACCTGTGACATACTCATAAAAATTATTTGTGTGAGGATGAAGCTTTCTCTACCTTTTAAGGAAGATTTGATATAAAGCAGAATTGCTAGAAATTCTTTAGATTTACAGAAAGTGAAAAGATTCCCTTAAGATTATGAAAATAAATTTATTTTTATTCTGTGTGTACGTATGTGTGTACACAACAGAGAGGGAGTTAGGCTGAGAGGACTGAGACTAAGAGAGGCACATAAAGTGTTATAGCCCAACTTATTTCAAAAACAGATTTTAACAAAGATAAAATAAAAATTCAATTTAAAATAATACAGATAAGAGAATCACAGACTAGAGAGAAAAAATGTTCCCAACATTTTGAAATTTTTATACATCTGAGCACAATAATGAGGAAAAAATACAAAAGATGGCTTCTTGAGAGATTGTGTGCTATGAAGAACACTTTAGTTGAATGGATTCTGACTCATAGTGACTTTTTATTAGGTTTCTATTTCTGTAAATGTTTATGGCAGGAAAATTGATATATTTTTCTTTCTCAGAGAGGATGGTGAATTGGAACCACTGACATTTTAGCCAATAACCCAACACGTAATATAAATGATTATTCTTATCAGTTTTTCATGATAAATGGTAACTACTTTCCTACTCACATAAGGTAAAAATTGTTATTAATTTATTAAATTTTAGTTCTAGCTTTTTAACAGGGTAAACTTCAACCCAGACAGTTATGAATAAACTATAAGTACTCTAAATCCTGAACTATACTTGCATTTGCAAAGTCACAAAGCAGTTCTGATATATTAATTAAGCTACATGATACTTGGAACTTTAGTGTTCTCAGCTTCTCAATTCTCCTTTTGGTTGTGTCTAGAGAATACAGAATTAAAACCATGTTTTAGTAGAATACTAATCAAGGAAACAATTTCCTACTTAAAATAAAAATACCTTATTAAAATTCATATAGTTAACTTTGCTATTACTGTTAGGCTGGATAAATTCACAACCACTTAATAATTTAACCTTTTTATTTTTTATTTTCTAAGCAAACTAGAACAATTTTCTTCAAATATATGATATAAATAAGGGGCACAAAGCTCATGAATTATCAGTGCTAGCATCTGTAATGATTAATTTTAAATCATTAACATTAGAATCATTTGTGCATGAATACAACTACTAATATTAATGCTAAACCAAAGTTATTATGAAAATAATACCATGCAATATAAAATTATATATCTTTATATATACATTTATTTTTGTTGTAATGTGCTATCAGATTGCTTGTGATTGATAGCGACAACAGCACTGAACACTGCTCTATCCTGAGCCAACCCTCTCACTACTCATGGGTAGCTATTATCACATTTGACACATCCGTATCATGGTGTTTAGCATCACAGCAACCATGAGTTACCTATGTATAGCAAATTGACAGACAGACTAGTGCTATACCACTTAGAAGAATGTTTGACCAAAAGTAATTAAAACCATGGCTGAGGGCCACAGATTCAAATCACCCACCTTTGTCTTTGTAGCATAACTTTCTATCCACTGGGCCAACAGAGCTCTCACTATGACTTACAGCATTTCTATGCACAGCAGATCTAACCCTTGCCCTATTTTACACCAGCCCCACAATCCCAGACATGCTTGAGCCTATTGTTATAGTCACTGTATCAATCCATCAGGTTGAAGATCTCCTTTTTCCTCTGACCTTCCACTTCTCTCAGCAGGATGTCATTTTCCAAGGACTTGAACCTTAACTAGTGTGTGTGTGTGTGTGTGTGTGTGTGTATCTCAATTATGATCAATAAGCAACCTTCCAGTGGTTTCTGAGATTGCAAATCTTTACAAGCAAAGGCTGTCTACATTTTTCTTCAGAACCCCTTATGGAATTAAACCACTGACTTTTGATGTTCAGGCTCATATGTTATTCATACATCCCCAGGGCTCCTTACGTATATATACATATGCATACACACAATTTGTCATTTTATTTTTAATAACATATTAAAGTTGTCAATAGCACATTAATTTATGCCATGAAGAATGTCAGCTATAAGATAGATATAAGTCATCAAATTTTTAATTGCTTTATATACTTGTGAAAGTTGGACAATGAATAATGATGACCAAGGTAGAACCGATACTTTGGATTTATTTGGGTGGTGAACAGTATTTAATCTCCTTAGGGCTGCAAAAAGAACAAGCAAACCTCAAATACAGCCAAAGAGTTCTTTAGAAGCAAAGACTTTGTGTCACATACTTTGGGCATGTTGTAAGGAGCAACTGGTCCTTGGAAAATGGTATTCTATTTGGAAAGGTGGAAGTTCAGTGAAGGTAAAGAAGACCTTTAATATGACAGACTTACAAAATGATTACAGCATGGAATTGAACATAGAGAATGTGAGAAGGATGCACGTTTGGACAAAGTTTTAATGTTATACATAAAGATTGTCATAAGTTGGCATATACTCAATGATTCTAGCCATGTCTTAGTATTGAAGGCAAAGAAAATAATTGTCTTTCATATGTGTCTTTTCTTTTAAAAATGAGAGAATAAAATAATCTGAATAACATCCAACTACAAATAAGAAATAATCCTCTGAAAATCTTTGATGAAGTGAATAGTCCACAGACGATAGATAATAATTAGAGAAGAACAAGGACTAGTGAGTTTCCTGGATTTCTAAAGGGGTCTTCTTTATATCAGAAACTATATGGCATCTCCTATTAGGAATAAAATTACTGTGGTTTTGTTGTTGTTGTTGTTGTTGTTCTTATGTTGACATATTAGGGAAAGAGAAAGCAACAGTGATCTAAAAAGGAATGATTTTTCTTTCTCATATTTATATATTTACCATTATATCTAGATCTATTATTAGACCTTTCCTATATTTCATATGTGTTAAAACTCAATGATATCATTATGAGAATAAGTGCTATATATAATCAGAAATTGCAGGTACAATGTGAATCATATCACATTGTTGTTCAGAGAAGGGTATCAAAGTCCTTATAATGGTTGTTAGGTACATTGAGCTGGTTTTAACTCATTTCAATCATATGTGCAACAGACTGAAACACTACACAGTCTTGCACCCTCTTCACCATCAAGGCTGTTATTGTTGTTGTTAAGTGCCATCGAGTCCTAGACGACTCATAGCAACTCTGTGAACAAAAGATCTGAACATTTGTATAACTTTTGTGGTTTCCCCACGTCCATAGAGTTGTAGAGGCAAGCCATTTTGGAAGTGGATGCCATTCCTGATTCCAAGCTTGTTTTAATCTGGGAACTCCACCAAACACTGTCCACTATAGGTAACCATTATCACATTTGACACATCAGTGTCACAGTGTTTAGCATCCCAGCAAGCATGAGTTATCTCTGTATAGCAAATGGACAGACGATTGCTATACCACTTAGAAGAATGTGGGACAAAATACCAATTTAAAACCAGGCCTAAGGTCCACAGATTAAAATCACCCACCTTGGGCTTGGTAGCATAATTTTCTATCAACTATGCCAACAGAGCTCTCTCTATGTTGCTGTTGTTCACTGTTGTTTAGTGCCATTGAGTCATAGATGACTCATAGTAACCCTATGGACAAAAGACCTGAACACTTGTATAACTTTCATCAAGGTAACAATATTTAAAAATTTACCCAGAATAAGAAATAGTTAAGAATATAACATTAATTTTATAATATATTATCTACATTGTTCAAAAACACCCTATAAAGCTATTATAATCCAAAGAATATGGCATTCTGAAAGCAATATCTTTCTGAATAAAGATACTATGAATCCTTCCTAATTCCTCATGATTTTCCCACTCCTTTTCTCTATTCTCTGCTTCCTTCTCCCTCCCTTTTCCCTTTTGGACTTTTGTACACATCTTACTAGTTATTCTTCTAGTTTTACAAGAAAGGTCTTATGCTATATTTGTCTTTATGGGTTTGAATTCATTTACTCAGAATGCTCTCTAGCCTCTCTTATGTTAGGAAAGATCCAATGGGGATCTGAAAAGGTGACAGCAAAGATCAAAGGTGATTCATTTCATAAAACACAACTTATGGGAATGATTGTAAGAAACACAATATTAATGAAGGAATGTGTGAAACAAAATGTATATAAATGAAATACAATGTATGTGAATTTTGTAAATCAATATAAAAGCAAATATTTAAAATAATATGAAAATGTATACTATTACTTGCGGTTTGAATCTGCCAGCTTCTCCGTGGCAGAAGCATGGGCAATCTCTTCCCTTGTGATTAACTGCATCTGAAAACCTCCCGAAGGATCAGTTATAGGATGGCTTCAATATGATGGGACACAACAACAACTGTAGCAACATACTATTACATCTATTACTCATTGCCAGGGAGTTGGAACTGACTCAAAGCTGATGTTTTATTAGATTTCTGAGACTCTAACTCACATGAGAAGGGATTGTCCATCTTTCTTCAAAGAGCTACTGGTGGTTTAGAACCAAGACAGGTGCAACTGTGGAATTAGCAATGCAATTCCTTAAAGACTCTGCCATCAGATTCATCCTAATGAAAATGTGTATGTTAAAATGTAGTGAATATAGCATAGTATTAAGAGTATCTATCAAATAGGGAGCTTTCGTGGCCTAGAAGCAAGAAGCTGTGCTGCAATCTCGAAGGCACACAGTTTCCACACAGACTCCACCGGCTACGCTGTGAGAAAAGGATAGGCAATCTTCTCCTGTGCGATTAACTGCCTCTGAAAACTCACTGGAGGGTCAGTTATGGGTTGGTTCTGACTCGATAGCACACAAAAAAACAACAATAGTCTATTAAATATGTAATACTAGATGCACTAACGGAGAGCAAAAGTTACCCACAAATAGATGATTCACAAAGAGAACTTCCTTGAGAAGTATTTCCAAACTTTTCATGAGATTTCTTATGGAGTATGCATTTCTCAGAGATAGTTCATATCTGACTAGCATAGCTGAACATTTCTTTTTTCTTTCTTTTTTACGATAGAGCAAGCATTTATTGATGAGGCTTCCTGGGAGCCCTCCACACTTCAACACTTGGGACCCCCTCCTGATGTCAACACCTGGGAGCCCCTACTCACATCAACACCTGTTACTGAACATTTCTTTTTTTCCTTTTTTTAAAATTGAGATGTTAATGAAAGTTAAGAACTTGGATTTCCATTTTACATTCATTCACTGTTGCATTGGATTTCCATTTTACATTCATTCATTGTTGCATGTTTTCCTCCCTGCCTCTAGCACCTAGTTTTTTCTTTTAGAAAAAGAGTTCTTTCATTTTTATACATGCCCCCCCCCGCCCCCGCTCCAGACCACCTTACTATACAGCTCTTATTCTGGACTCTTGTCACGCCAATAATACCTAATCATATATTCCTTTTAAACAGTTCTCTCCGTTATCTGTTTCAATGCCATATACATTATTTAAAGACAAAATGTCACCTCCAGAAAAAATAATTTTATGCCTTTATATGGCAGCTCTTGTGATCCTGTTTTAGGAAGTTTCACTGCCAGGATAAAGGCACAGCATTTCCATCCGCCAGTTGTGTCATAGAAGAAATATGGGCAATTTACAGTCTGAAAATCTGCTATAGGATCAGGTATAAGTTTTGAATCTAGGACACATAACAACAACAACAAGGTCGCTATACATAATTTATTAGAAGAAAAATTGTTCAGTTCCTCCCAATCTGTGTGATAAAATCTAACAACCCACCAGAGATACTCTCTGTTTGCCCTTAAGTCAAAACCAACTCATAGCTTATCCCCCATCAGGTCTTCAGAAGCTGTACATTGCACAGGATGAGACTACATGTCTATTTCACATGGATCTGTGGTGGATTCTAATCACCTGCTGTTGAGTTGGTAGCAAAACTTTTATCCATTAGACAAACTGAGTTTCCTTATCACCAGAGATGCTGAATATTTCAGAGAAATTCTGGCTATTTAACCTACACTATATATTTCAAGGACTACAGTCTTCATTATGGATTGGATCATAACATTAAGAAGACAAAGGCACTCACTACCGGAATAACATTCAACATTATGTTAGATGGAGAAAGCACTGACACTGTAAATGATTTCATCTTGTTTGGATCAACAATTAACATCTCTGCTACCAGCAGTTAGGAAATCAGGAGATGTATTATATTAGGCAAGTCCATTGTTAGGAACCCAACCAGAGGAGCAATACTGTAAGCTTAAAGAATGAGGTGTGCCTGATTCACGCTATAGTCTTCTCAAGTACCTGGTATGTATCAGAGAGCTGGACAATGAATAAGGATGACAGAAGAAGAATTGTTGCCTTTGAGTAGTGGTGTTGATGAAGAGTGCTGAATGCCTGAAACGCTGACAAAAGAACAGACATATATGTCTTGGACCCAGTGCAGCCAGAGTGCTCCTTGGAAGCAAAGATGGTAAAGCTTCATTATTCATGCTTTGGGCATGTAGCTAGGTGAGGCTATTCCTTGGAAAGGGACATCATGCTTGGAAAGACAGAGGGTAGGTGAAGGACAGGAAGACTCCCAATGAGATGTATTGACATGATAATTTCAGCAATGAGTTCTAGTGTTTCAGAGATGATGAGGATGAAACAGGATAGGACTGTTCATAGGGACACTATGAGTCGTACTCAATTCATCATCACCTGACATCAATATGTATTTTGTATCAATGGTTAAGGGTTTGCTTGTTGACTGAAAATTAGGCACTCTGAATATGGTAGCTGCTTTTCAAAAGAAATACGTAGTAGTCAGCATCTATGAAAACTAACAGCCTTGAAAATTCTGTGGAGCACTTCTAACCTATGTTGCTATAGTAGAGGTGAGTGGAGAGTAATGTTGTTGAGTACTGTAGAGTCGGAATTAACACATATCTGACCCACTGAAGAGTTTTCAGAGTCATTTAATCACACAGGAGGAGATTGCCCATCCTTCTCGCAGAAAGCAGCTGGTGTACCAGAGTCCAGAAAGGCCAATAAAATAGCTCAAACACTCCTTTGAGGATTAAGCTGTGTGGGGCACAAACCTTGGCATTGTCAATAATTTCTTTGTTTTAAATTTATTTTATTATTTTTTGTGCATGTACCGTCAATCAGATCTGACTGGTACAGGAGGAAATTGTCCCTTCTTCTCCAGCAGAGCATCTGGTGGATTTGAACCATGCACCTCTGGGATTGCAGTGCAGCTTCTTGCCACTAGGCCACCAGAGCTCCCTATTGTCAATAATTTCATATGTATGTTAACACTATATAATGCAGTTTGAAAAATGGATGACTCTTAATATTTGTGTTGGCAAAATGTACTGGATGCTCCATGGAGGACCTAAAACAAACAGGTTTATCTAGAAAGAAGTACAGCTCTTTAGGAGTGAAGATGGTAAACTTTATCTCACATTCTTAAGGTCATATTATGAGGCCTGCGTGTCACCTCATGATTGCTAGAAGGTTGGCGATGAATCTTCACGGAGATGAACTGACACAGCAGCTGGAACAAAGGCCTCACACATAAAATCAACCAGGAAGATGGAGCAAGACTTAGGGGTGGGGGTGGGTAGTGCCACTGTACTGTTACTATGAGTCAGAACCAACCTGATGGCACTGGTCAACAACATGATTTCACTTCAGTTCTCATGACGTCGTTTCCTCCTAACAATGGTAGTTGTGCTGTTACACTTTATGTATTATTTTAACGACGTACACATAAAAAAACACCAGTGATACAAAAAAGAGCAATTCCAAAAACCTTTGTTATACGCTAAAGCATAAAGGAGTTAGCACCTTTACCCTCTCTTCCAACTGGGACCTTAAAAATCTTCCACTTGAATATGTTGTGTTAATCTAGAACACTACTTGCTCCCGATATGGCCCTAATTCCATGCTTTACTATTTTTATTTCTCATAGCACAAGTACTCTCCTGGGATATTTCACTGGCTATGCTTTCTATGTTGCATTCTATTTCTTGTTGTTGCCGCTTTTAATATGTTTTAGGTTGTTATTTTCTTATTATCATTGCATTTTTTACTGCAACTTTTCTGATGCATTCTCTACAACTAATTCAACTTTGGAGTTTAAACTCCCATTCTAGGAAAAAGAATTGAACACAATGTCAGAGATGGAGGTCCAAATATCTAACCCATTGATATCATTAACTGACTATAATTTCCTCTTCAGTGATTGATTATGAATTTTCTCTTTAATACATAAGATATTTGTCTAAATATCAAATAGTATGACATTTTGTAAAAGGTTATTAAAAGAAAGAATACTAAAGAAATAAATTATTGTGATTATAATTTATTCACTACACAAATATTTATTGAGTTTTTACTCCACAAGGGAAAGGAGGAAAATATTGTTCTTAAAGGAAAATTTACAATAAAATACCAAGTGTAAAAGTGATTATATTTAACTGGGATGAGTGCTATAGAAAAGTAAATTGCTTTACAAGTAGAGCAGAGCACTTATTCTGTAGGGAAATATTTTCCTTGAGAAAATTGATATTTCTATGATCTGAAAATCACTATGCCTTCTTTTTCAGTTAATTCATGGCAAGGCAAGTTGCAAATAAAGTGTAGCATCATTCCTGAACTGATAACTCTAAATAAATACTGGTAATAGATCAAGTACTAAAGAGAAGTATGCTCAGTCTGCAGTTTTATCTGTATAGAGTGGGAACAGTACTTATTAACAAATAACATTGCAGTAAGTACTGAGATATTATATAAAGGGGTTGATGGGTATGGATTTGTTAAGGAAGATAGTCAGTCCCCTGAGTGTTCTTTCTGATTTATATGAGCTTTAAGAGGAAAAGATATAATGGGGGGCGGGAGGGGAATGCGAAGAAGAGAAAAAAAACAAAGACAAATTCTAAAAGCCTAGCCAATTTTCCTAAGTAGGAAGCAACGGTTCTTGAAATCATCACTAGTGGTCTCTTAGGGTGCTTACGTATGCAATAGAATGCCATGTTCTTGGCAGTTGTCCTTTTCGCTTGTGCAAATTCATAATGATAAGATTGAGAATACATCACCAGGGGAAACCCTGACTGACTCTAATTGCAACATCATCCAATCACAGGACTATATTTAGCAATGTTGACATGTTTGCACTGTCATCTTTTTCAGCACCTCTTGATTTAAGCTTATTTGATTTACACATCTTTAATTGCTCATCATGCAAAAGTCTCCCTGAAAGCTGAATAAAATTAAAAGAGAGCAGCCATATATTAGGTGGAATTCTATAAAATAAGACTTCATTTTAATTATCTGGGACATTATACTTGGAATGAAAATGTCCAGTTGGCATATAAACTTATTTAAAAATATAAAACTGTATTTCATGTGTTAATAAAGCAAAAGAATAATGAAAATAATCACCTCTTTCTCAGAGGAAATATTGTAGTAATTTCCTAGTTGTCGTATAACTTCTTTGATGCAGAACTTTTAAAGTCTTAGAAACTAGGCTACAGTCTCCTCCTTAAAGTAAAGCAGGTAGGCAAAAATACTTCAAGTGATTAATTTCAAATCTAAATTGCTAAATTAGCTTAAATCATTTCACTTTTAAGTATTTTGAGACTGCAATGCAAACTATTAGTATAGTTTTACATTTTATACATTTGGCTATGTCCAAATATGTAAGTATTTTCTTTTTCTTTATTACCTTCCTCCTACTGTTCATCAGGTGAGCAAGAGAACATTTCATTAAGCTTGCAGCTGAAGTACTTTCACTGACAATTTGTCCACTAGTACATAAATAAAGAAGCTCTGGCATTCTAGAGACGGGGGTAGGAAGTTGTACTGCTAACCCAGACGTGGTGCCTCTCTGGGAGAGTCCATCATCTACTCCATTGGAGAAAGATGAGTAATCTCCTCCCACGAGAGTTATAGCTTCTGAAAATGCACTGGAGAGTCACCTATCAAGTGGCTCCAACTTGACAACAATGAGTGCATAAGTGGGTGAATCAGTTCCATTTATAACTTGTTTACAAATATACTTTTAAAGTGAGAAATTACTACACCCATCTAAAATAATAGGACCATTCAAGTCAGGAAAGACTTTTTGGTGTTTTTCTAGTCCCAAAAGTAGACAGTTCCCAGCATAATGTTATAATTTGGGTTTACATATGGGCGAGACAATGAGATTCTGAAGAACTAAAAGGCTTACAAGACCTTAGCCCCCAATCACTCTTCATTACCATTTTCACCAAAATCTCATTTTCCAAAGAAAGGCTGTTAAATGATGACCTGAGTCTTTCTGTCCCTACATCGTAATTTGTGACTAATAAAAGATAAGTACTCCACTTTCTGAGAATTTGAACAGTAAATCTCAGAAAAAAAGTGGAATACAATAAGTTTATATTTTTACTTTTGGGGGTTGTTTTTTTTTTATCATTAATTTTATCACTAAAAGTAACAAATGATGGAAACAGTGCTTGAGCTACAATCAATAATGATCAAAAATAACAAAAAAGAAAAAACTCATTTCAAATTCACTTAAAATCCACATTACACTAATTACAGGTTGATTTTCATTAAGAATTCTATTATAAATGGTATTAAAACTTCTGTTATAAACAGTAACAGAAATACTAAATGAATGACTGTAAGACAAATGGCTTTCCCACCAGATTCAAAGGTGGGCTTTTTAATCAAGTGAGCAGAGCTCCTAGAATGTTTAGTAGTATTCCAACTGGAATAGAGTTATGTAAAATTTTTTAAAGTGCTAAGCTATAAATTTAAAAAGATGTCAATATAGACTAAAGCGCTGTAGACGCACTGGGCTTTACAAATTGAGCTGCTAACTGAAAGGCCAAAAGTTATGTAATTCCCCCACTGCTCTGTGAAAGAAACACACTCATCACAGCAGATGGAGGGTTGTCACAAATTGGAAAATTTTAAAGTTGGCCAGTACGTGGTTAAGTATGAAGTGTTAAATAAAAAGGCCATATAGTATAGGATTGCTATTATTGGTGATGAGGGGAAACTGATCACTAGCTGACACTCCATCAAGTTTTCAGAGGCAATGAATCCCATGGGAGGAGACTGCCTATCTTTCTTCTATGGAGCAGCTGGTAGATTCAAACTGCATACTTTGGGGTTTCAGAGCAACTTCTTATCACTAGGCTGCCACGGCTTCAGAGTATAATAATGGCAAGAATTTAGGTTTTAAACTCAGTAAAAGTGATTTTCTGTTCACTTTTTCAATGGCTACAAATAACAAATGGTTGCAGGGATGAACACAGAAAAAATAATGTCTATAAAATATGAAAATATAATTAACCACCAAAATTTTATAATTCCAGAATATCTTACAAGGACATAGGAAGATAAAGGGAGAACAACAACAACAAAAAATATGCAATTTTTAAACAAGTTAGTAACACCATAAAATATTAAAATAATCACAAGTGACAAGAAAATTATTATATTATCATGGTAATATATATGAACTAGAGGTATAGCCACTAAGTTTAGTATTCTTGATCAGTGGAAAGTAAACTCACAAGCCTCTTTTAAGAAGCTCCCAAGTGATGCCAGTGTTTAAACACTGGATTTACTAGCCTAAATATTGGTCATTGGAATTCACCAAAAGTGCCTTGGAAGAAAGGCCTGGTCACCTTGTTCCCAAAGGTGACAACCTTGACAATCCCATGAAGCAGTTCTACTCCACACACATATGGTTACTATGACATAGGAACTATTTCATGTAAACGAAAAAAACCAAAACCCCTTTTTTATCAGTTGACTTTCTTTCAGTTTTCATTATGTAGAGATAGAGGGGGAAAAGAAACAGTAAATATCTGAACATATTCTATTTCTCTATACTCTGTAATAGTATAATTTCACAAATGTGCAAGAAAGTTTTCAAACAATTACATTTTTAGACCATATATTCATGAACCATATGGGTCTACAGCTTGGTGCCAAGGATCTCACTCCCTCCTTAAAATAATGTTATTTAACGTTGGAGAAAGAATAAAGGTTAAGTGATTTTTTTTTCTTCTATCTTACTAATGGAATCCTTTTGTGGTTCTTTAAGGCAAGGAAAATAAAAAGCTTTTTTTTTGCAAAATGAATTTATTTTTCAACATGGCTTTCCTAGCCATTGACTTTTACTTTGCCATGTGGTTGGGAGGGAATATTTGAATAGGGTATGTTAGTCTATGCATAAGGGAACTGGCTAGTCACATCATATAATTGAGTGGACTAAGAATTAGAAATGGAGACTATCAGCAAGGAAGAAGCAGAGAATGCAGTACTCTCTTCAAGGCCAGATTCTTGCACTAGCCAAATCTATGGGAGAGCAACAGCAACCTCAGCAGAGACCTGACATGAGATAGAGCTGATCTTGGGATTGCAACCCCAATACCACAGCTATGTGCCTTCACTCAAGTTTGTTGGAGGACCCGGGGTGGGGGGTGGGGGTGGAGAGTGTTATAACTGACAAGACAAACAGCTTTGCAGCACTGGCCTAAAGTCCTAGGACTGAGGCCTGAAGTGTCTGTGAACACGCTTCAGAAGCTATTCTGATTGAGAAATTGTATATTGTTACCTTCCCTTATTAATCCCATATTCATAAGTGCGTGCTTCTCTGTTCTCTGTGAGCTATTGCTACAGATTTTGGACTCAGTAAATAATTAAATAATCGTATAAATAAAGTACTTTGTCCTCCTGCGCGGCTTTTTGAAATCTTCTCTTCAGTACTTTAGTATCTTGACTTCTTCCCTATGCTTTGACTTCTTTGAACTCTAATGTAATATTCAGAGTCTCTTCTGACATCCATTTTGGTCTTTTCTCCCTCCTCTGTCTTTGTAATGACCTTTTGCCCTCTTCCTGGATGATGTTCTCGATATCCTCTCACAACCCATCTGGTCTTCGTTCATTGGTGTTCAAGGCCTCAAACCTGTTCCTGGGATGGTTTGGAAATTCAGGAAATTAAATTTTAAATTTGAGAAGGGTCTATGACAGGGATGTGTACTATCTCCATAATTTTTCAATATATGCAGATATTATCCAGGAGGCTTGGCTCTATGAGGAGAAATGTGGTATTAGGATTGGAGGAAGATTCATCAACAATCTGTGTTATTCAGATGATACAGCCCTGCCTTCAGAAACTGAAGAGGACCTGAAGTGCTTGCTGCAGAAGGTCAAGGATTGCAGCCTTCAATATTGATTGAGGCTCAATATCAAGAAAACAAAAGACTCTCACCACCACTAGGCCATTTGGCAACATCATGATAGATGGTGAAGAGATTGAAATTATCAACAACTTTACTTGGATCCACAATCAACACTCTTGGAACCAGCAGCCAGGAAATTAAAAGATGTATTGCGATGGGAAACTCAGCTCTTAGAGACCTCTTCAAAGTACTGAAGAGCAATGATGTCACTCTGGAGATTAAGTGCACCTGATACAGTCCATGGTCTTTGCAATCACTTGTTGTGTGTCAGACAGCTGGACAATGACTAGGGATGATATAAAGAGAATTGATGCCTTTGAGCTGTGGTGATGGAACAGAGTATTTAATATATCATGGACTGCTAAGAGAACAACTAGTTTCGCCCTGCATAGGGTTATACCAGGCTGCTCCTTGGAGGTAAGGTTTCTGTAGTTTCATCTGATATACTTTGGACATTTTGCAAGGAGGGACCTGTCCTTGGAGAGGGATGTCATGCTTGGGAGGGTGGAGGGACAGCATAGGAGAGGAAGACGCTCTATGAGATGGACTGATTCAGGGACTGGGGTCACGGTGGTAAGTGTGTAGGAAAGAGTGAGATTGGTTAAATGATAGAGCAGGGTTTATGGCTGTTGTATATAGGGTTGCTATGAGTCATGGGCAACTTGATGGCACATAACAACAACAACGATAAAATATTGGATTGGAGTTAGTACAGAGAGGTATAACAGTGTGGGGGACATGCCTGATCTCATGGGAACTGGTTTTATAGTACAGATATAGTTAGTGAGGACAGTTCCCCTTTGTGAAGGTGGTAGAAGTCATACTCAGCTGTCTCCACAAGGCCCTTGATGCTTTTACACTGATTCATTACTTTGAACAGTACATAACATAAGTACAATGTTGCTTAATGCAAGATATTGTACAGTACCTTTTCCAAATTCATTAATAACTTTGTTGTTGTTAAGTGCCGTGGAGTCATAGGTGACTCACAGTGACCGTATGAACAAAAGTCCTCTACACTTGACTTTCATCCTTTCTCCAGCTTCGTAGGAGTTCTGGAGGCAAGCTATTTACGGAAGTGTATGCCACTCCTGCTTTCAAGCTTGTTTTAATCGGGGAGCTCCACCAAATACTGTCAGTCATGGGTAACCATTATCAATTTTGACACACCAGTGTCCCAGTGTTGAGCTTCACAGCAATCACAAGTTACCCCTGTAATGCAAGTGGACACACCAGGACTATAAGACCTACAAAAATATTTGACCAAAACCCAATTAAAAACATGCCTAATTCATCTAGCAAGTCTGCTCTTTGGCCAGCATCCCACACCTGCCTCTCTTCCAGTAGCAAGAGGCGGCGTCCATCCAGCTGACACTGAGACTCATGAGAGACACTCGCCCTTATCCTGCAGGCTTGACCATACATACATTTCTACATTTCCGTATTCTTTTTTTTTAAATCAAAATGTTAAAATGTTATAATCCAGGTTTGTAGCACGAAACAGTCTGGACAGCTTCTGAAATGTGCTTGTGGGTACTTAACCCTCGAGCCTCAGGTTGTGTTGTTTTGTTTTTTTTTTTTTAATGAATTTATTTATTTTCCATTTTAGTATTTTACCATTCCACCACGCCGAAATGCTGGCAAACTCTGTGCCAGAGACCCCTAATTCATCTAGCAAGTCCCCTCTGCAGCCACCCACTTGGGGCAAAATCTGTTTATCAGTTCAGTGATAAACATTTTTGTTTTCTTGAGGTTGAGATGTAGTCAACGTTGAAAGTTAGTCTTTGATCTTATACGAAGACTTACGGAAAGCAAATGTTTCAAGTCCTCTTCACTTTTAGCAACCAAGGTACTGTCATGTGCATAACACAAGTTGTTGAAGATCTTCCTCCAATTCTGAAGTCACATTCCTCTTCATAAAAACCCTAGCTTCTTAAATTATTTGTTTAGTGAATAGATTGAACCGGTGAAAAGAAAGTACACAGCCTTGACACATAACTATCTTGATTTAAACCTATGCCGTATTCTTCAGCAGAAAAACCGCTTCTTTGTCTACTGCTAGGTTTTGTATGAGTATAATTAAGTGTTCTGGGAAACTGGTTCTTCTCAATGTTATCCAGAGTTTGATATGATCCACACAGCCAAATAAACACAGATATTATTCTGGCATTCTCTGCTTTCAGCTAAGATTCATCTGACATCATCAACCATTGCCCTAGTGCCACAACCTCTTCTTAACGCCTCTTAAATCTCTGGCAGTTTCCCATTGAACTACTTTTCTAGCCATTTTTGGATGATTTTAGTAATATTTTGCTTGCATTTGATGACAATGATATTGTTTGATAATTTCCACATTATTGAAAGGGGCAGCTGGAGGTTTAAATTGCTGATGTTTCATTGGGCAATTTAGCATATAAAGAGAACATGTTAAACCATTGAGCCAACCGGGAGCACTGTCTTTCCAAGTAGCATTCTTAATTAATGATCTGGCTATCATTTTCCCCCCAACTTTCCTGGCATCTATCCTAAGTAATCTGTTAAATATATTCTTGTTAAGGGCAACAATAACTTCCTTATTGTTTTCCATAATAGTTAATGAAAAGTCCTCCTTTAATTTATTAATAGGCTTCATTTTCCTGGTAACATATTAGTTAATTATTTTTAGTCTTTTCTGCTGCTTCTGCCTCCTTCAACACATATCATGTGTCAGCCTACCTCTGTCTTTTTATTATTTGTCCCTATTTTTCAAAATTATTTTAATTTTAAAACTTACATGAAGTCTGCCAAGTTTTTGCTAAAATGTCTTCTTTTCCATGAGGTCACTATAGGCAACTGCATAAAAAAAATTCACCTCCTACTGGCACCTTCAATACTCTGCATTCTTATTTAATCACTGTTTTGGGTTTTAAAGCTACAAACACTTATAATCTTCTACAACATAATTTCTATGCTTTTCATGTTTGTTTTGAATAGCTTGACTTCATCACCTAAAATACTTGTTTTATTATTTTGAAGGCAGCAAATTGTTCAGGTAGTTATATAATGATATCTACAATCCGAAGGGGTGACTAGGATTAATGTGGGTGTCATTAAAAAATGGGATTTTAAATTTTGAACCTACACAAGCGTACCTAGAATTTAAACAACAATAATGAATAAAGGAGGAACCTGACTTTGTGTCTATATCCAAGTACTCACAACACAGTTAATTGGTCAATAAATATATTTTGAGTATACACATGCATTGTAATCATTGGTATGAACCACAGGAAAAAAAAATCATCTTCACAGGCAACATTAATAGCAAGTTTATTGGTAGGCATATAATACTAGAAATCAGTTGGATCAGCAATGCTAACTAACTGGCCTTGAGAAAAGATGCTAGCTAGAGACCTTGACTTTTCTAGGTCTTCACTCAAAAGCTACTTATTTCTATTCATATCAATGTTACCACAGTCCTTCATTTAGAAATGACTAAAATATATTCTGTTCAGATTGTTATTATATCCAAGATGAATGATGAAGCCAATTCATTGATTCCTTCATCAAGATTGTTGACCTATGGCCTATAAACACTTCAAAACTCCTGGTTCTTTAAGCGTATGAAATAGTGGTTGCTAAAATAATAGAGGGACAGTTTTGTTTTGTGGGTTTGTTGGTTGTTTTTTTTTTTAAATTGAAGCCTTAAATATCATTATCTCATCAGTGTCTCAGTATCAAACCAATCATCACTTTAATATCTACACACTCATGATGTTCTGTGGAGCTTTAGTAGTGACGATTGCATAATTCTCTTAACTGAAAGGTTACTGCTATTGTTGTGGTTCACCACTAGGTCAAAACTGACGCACAGCTGACCCTTTAGCAGGTTTTCAGAGACAGTTAATCACAAGGGGGAAATTTTCCATCTTTCTACTGCAATGTAGCTGGTGGATTTGAACCACATACCTTTGTCTTGTCAGTACAATTCCTTACCATTAAGCCACCAGAACTCCCTGGCATATGGAATCCACTGACCAATCCACAAGTGAAACTTAGGTAATTATTTACTGTAAGGATTTGCAGTCTTAGAAAATTAAAGAAGATCACATGAGTTGGAACCAATGCAAAGGCAGTGGGGTTATTTTCATCATATTTTGTTTTGGGGTTTGTTTTTTTCCCTCATTTTTGTACTTTATTTTTTTTTCTCCACTAGTTTATTTACAAAACTCAAATACAGATTTGAACAACTTTCAATTTTCCTTACCTCCCCATTAAATTGTACAAACCCCTCCCCCTGAACATCCACATCCCTCTGCTTTTATTGGCAGAATTTGAGGAGACATTTCCAACCCAAACATTTCTATTTCCTCACAGTCAAGATACTGAGTACCAGCATATTGGAAAATATCTGCTGTCAAGGACCTTTCTAAACTACCACGCAATGATGTCAGTTTTAAGACTAAGGTGCACCTTATTCGTCATGGTCTTTTCAATCACTTGCTATGTAGCTGAGAGCTAGACAATGAGTAAGACGGCAGAAGAATTGATGCTTTTGAGCTGTGGTGTTGGGTACTGAATATCCCATCTTGGAGAAAGAACAGCCAAAGTGCTCCTTAAAAGCTTCATCTCAAATATGTTCCTCGGAAAGGGACATCAGGCTTAGAAATATCATCAAATAAGTGGATTGACACAGTGACTGCAACAATGAGCTCGAGTATGTCAGAGATGATGAGGATGGCACAGAATAGGACAGGTTTTAGATCTTTTGTTCATAGGGTCACTATGAATGATACTCAACTCAGTGATACATAACAACAACATGAGGAGATCTAGTAGGGAAGACGTTAGCCTGTTGTACTACTACCAAGTATCTCTGGTGGTTGTACTCCACACACAGCTTCTGAAGGAAAAGATGTTCCATCTCCTCCTATTATGATCTGTAGTCTTGGAATGGAAGGCGAATGCAAGGTCATTATGACATGGATTGAATTCAACAGTAGTGAGTTAGAGCAAAACTACAGGCAAAGCACAGGAAGAAAAGTTTAAAGAAATAATTATAATGCATTTTGCTTTTATGTTTCATAAACTTGTAATGAACTCATAACTGACCATCTCAGCCTTTTAGAGACTGTAAGCCACGCAGGAGGAAATTCTCCATTTTTCTCCTATAAAACAGCAGCTGAATTTGAACAACCTACCTTAGGTTAGGCAGAGCATCCCCTTACCCACTAGACTACCAGACCTACTAAGTTATGGGATGCATAAAAACCTTGACATATAGTTAAAAAAAAAACACCAAAACACCGCAAGCATCTAAATTCATTAGAACAGAATATTGTTCAAGTCTCTCTTATAAACAGATAATCATAAATATGTTGGTCACTAAGACACTCATCAAAAATTCTTTGAATATTTCTTGGGTAACTAAAAAAGAAAACCCAATATAGTGACTTTACTCTGTAATATCATGACAGATGGACAGAAGATTGAAAGTGCCAACAACTTCATCTTGCTTGGATCCACAATTAACATTCTTGGTACTAGTACTCAGGAAATAAGGAGATGTAGTGTACTGGGAAACTTTGCAGTTAGCGATCTCTTCAAACTATTGAGGAGTAATCATACCAGTTTGAGGACTAAGGTATTTAGGTCTTAAGGTATTTATTTAAAGCATTTAAGTATTTAGGTCCTGGTCTTTTCAATCACTTGCTAAGTATCTGAAAGCTGGAAAAGCAATAAGGAGGACAGAACAAGAAGTAACACCTTTGAGCTGTGGTGTTTGAGAAGAGTGCTGAGCATTTCATGGAAAAGAACAAACAAATATGTCTTGGAGAGGGTGCAGCTAGATAGAGTACCCTTTGGAGGCAAGAATGATGAAGCACCACCTCATATACTTAGGGCATGTTGCTACGAGGGGCTGTTCATGTTCAGAAAGGTTGACGGTCAGCGAAAGGGAGGAAGACCCTCAATCAGGTGGATTGACTCAGTGACTGCTGTAATGGTCTCTTATGTGTCAGGAAGTGTAAGGATCCCACAATATAGGGCAGGGTTCAGATCGTGACACTACCTAACAACAACACTCTGTAACAAACTAGGTTTTCATAAGTAGGAACTGATTCAGTAGCAATGGGTTTGGTTTATTTGTTTTTAAAGTTTTCCAAATGAAAACAGAAAGATGCAATGCTAATTAATTATTACCTATATTAAATCTGAGATCTAGCTCAAAGTTTTCCCAATAGATGATGTAAGCAGGGAGGAATAGATAAGATACAGTAAGCCAAACCAAAAGATAACACATAAAATTACTTTTATAAAGCTGTTTTTTCTTTTTAACTTGCTCTGTTCTGCAAGCACCCACATCATTTCTTTAAACATGTTTGCATTTGTTTAAATATCTTAGAATTGGTAGCAATGCATTGCTAGTTCTGACATCTCTAATGTTATACCTAAATCATATGTTCCAACCCTGTCATTTTCAAAATAAGAAATGCTTCTGTGATCATGTATTGAAATGTCAATTTACAATTTATATTTTTTAGAAACAAGCTTTTTTCCAAAAGCTAAAATACACAAAAGGAATTCAAAAATCTATGTTAACTACTGTTTCTTGTATTTTCTTTTGCTTTGTGTGTTTGACAGTATTTCTCAAAGACAATTCAACCAGAGGGTTATATCAAACATGAAAAAAAGAATCAGAAAATTTAGACACAGACACACTGAAAATCATAAAACATCGAGACTATCTTTTTTATGACATGGTTTCTTTAACTGATCAAAGAATTATCGAAAGAATCAAGAATTTTTCCAGAATTACTTTATAGGAAGTCTATTTGGAAAGGTTCTAAAAGAAGGAAATATTATTTTTAGTCCAAATACTGATTTTGAACTTTAACAAAATTACTTTTCTCTCTCCTACTCTCTTCTATTCTCCTCCAAAAAAGGTTTCAGTAAAATGTAAAAGAAATCCTATACACATGCTATCCATCTATAAGTAAATACAAAATCCAATAGTATGCTTATTCCTAATATCCCTGTTAGAGTAAAAATCATTAAGAATAAACCACTATAATAATACTGCTGGTTACACTTCAAAAGAGTGCTTGAATATTTTAATATAGTGGTTACATTTTGACTACTTAAAAGTAATTCATAGTATTCCATCTTTGCAGATACCTTCATTGTATTTTAAAGATATGTCTGTACTATTTGAGTCTTAGTTGGTTATCGAAGGGTTGTTTTGGGAGGCTTTTCTCTCTCTCTGTCTTTTTTTTGGCGGTGGTTTTCATCAGTAGTGGGGTAAAAAGCAACACACTAAAAACTGTTTTCAGCTCAGAATGAAAATGGGAATTTAAAAATGGCCTTTTGGACAGTGACCTTTCCACATCCTAAAAGATTGATGACATGATGTTTAATGGTGCTACTGCAGCGCTTAATACCACATAAGTCACTCTCACAGCAAATCAAATGACTTTTAAACTATCTTAAAAAAAAGATGACACAGCTTGGACCACTGGATTTAGATCTCTACAGTCACCCTTGAAGAGAGAAAAATACTTCTCCAGGGGAAAATATTTTCACATGGATCATATTTGGCACTTGGTTTGCTATTTCCCACTGAAGCTGAATTAATGACAAATTAAAATAAAAGTATAGACATAACTTCAGTTTGGTCACAAATTATAATTTTACATAACATTTTAAAATATTTTGCTATTATTAAAATGATAAGAGAAAAAAGACAAGCTTTATTTCATGAAAACTAAGAATGAAATTTTATAAACATTTATTTCATTGAACTTTATGAAATATTATTTGAATAAAAAAATTAAACAATAAAATTAGAAGATATTATCACCAACATAGATAGTTTAAAAATTACTCCAGGAAGAGGTGCCTACAAGAAAATGGCTGTTAAAGTAACTACAAATGGATATGTGGTGTTAGCCTACATTTTGGCTTTATGTTTACCTCCTCTGGTCTCTAGCTACCTTAACTGAAGACAAATGCTTCTGAAATTATCAACAGCTGTGGGATTAGGATAAGAGAAAGAATGCTTCTCAGCCTGAGGAGTAAGACTTGTGGCAGCAAGACTTGCAATGGTAAGACTTGAGGGAGATGGAAGCAAAGCCTTGGTGAAAGTGAGACCATAGTAAGAGTAGATACTCGTGGTGAGACCCTGGTGATGGTGGTGGAGAGGCTATGGCATTTCCGTGGAGAAACTGTGACAAAGTTTTACCTGTAGATTCTTGCATTTGTGTTGGCCACAGTTAAAGGTTTTGCTCTTCTTGTCAGATGCATGAAGAAGCTGACTTCTATCAGTTCTAAAGCAAACCTTCCTGGATGACTGAGGACTCTGAGGTTGAATTTGCGTTTCTGAACTGAACCAAGACTATAATTCTGTTCTTGATGGATGCTCTGAGGCAAACCTTGCTAAATGATTGAGGAAATAAAATGCTTCTCAAATCTGTGTTAATGAACTGAACCAGGACTTTTCCTAAACCTGGACTTACATTGTGAGATATTCTTTGCCTCTCCCACTCTCCAAATCACTGCCCTGATAAACCCCACTCTCGGTACCACAACTGTGAGTCTGTAAGTCAGCAATGAATAAACGACCCTCTTGCTGCCGGTGTGGCTCTAAAAACACCATGAAGCTGAGCTATGGGTTGTTTGTTGGATTTCTGGTCTGTGATAGTGAGGGAATACGCTATTTTCATTCCCTCTGCCTCTTTCAGAGAGACACTCAAAGCCCTGTGCTTCCATGTCCCATTTTCTCCTTCTTTTGAGACAACATGCAATAATGTTTTCTAACTGAAGGTGATATTCCATTTTAGGTTGGAATGAAGCTTTTTAAGAGTTTACTAAAATTATATACTTAACATTTATAGTGTTTGTGGGAGTTGACATTAATAAAAAGAACATCTTTGAAAAAGTCACTTTTTACTTTAATTACTGTTATTCAAAGTGACATAATTAATTACAGTATTTAAAACGTTATCGTAATTGCACAAATATGGTGCTACCATTAAAAAATACAGGAAAATCATACAAACAGTTAAGCCTAAGTGGTTGCTTGCATATGAAAGAATTAAGAAAACATTCTGTTGACCTAGATCTTGGGAGTTTCACCTTTAACTCAAAGGATGTTGCTCATTGATGGTTGAAATATAGCAATGGATCTACAGCAGAAAGGTGGACAACCTCTTCCTATGCAATTTACAGCCTCCAAAAACCCACTGGAGGGTCAGAGATGAGTCCCTCGTGACTCTACAGCAAGGAGTGTATGAGTTAATTTTAAAAATAAAAGGGATGACGTTCATTGGTATTACCTAAATATCTCAAACTAGAAGAACTAAAATGATAGCTGTTGATAATTTAATCTATTAATGGCATGGAATCAGTGAACAAATATTTTAACTGAAAACAAAACATCTAACTAAAAAAAAAACAAACACCAAAACACATGCATGATTGCTAATATTTGCCTTCATAAACTTAAGTGTTCACAGCATTAATTTGATTTTACCTCAATAAGTCAATTCATTCTTATTTATAAGATGTAAATATTTAGCCAGGAACTACTATAATTTTATTTGGTTTATTTTGTAGTTTGGCATTTTGAAATACTTATATAAAAGCTATGCTCATAAAACTGTATTTCTACTATTTAACCATTTACTATTTTCTTATGAAAAGTAATGTTATGTCAAAACTACGTCTTAATAAGGAGTTTAGTGAGAGCTACCATGTATTTCATGTATTGAACACTAACAAATGATGACCTTCTGAGCTATATGATGACATCAGTAATATTATTCATGAAGAAAACAAAAGGTCAGCACAAAAGAGAGTAAGACCAAAACAGATGTCAGAAAAGACTCTGGAACTTTCACTAGAACATAGATGGAAATGAAAGAAAGAAATTCTGAAGTAAGAGAGATTAATAGAAGTTTTCCAAGGCCAGATCAAGAATACACGCAGAATATTAGAATGAAATGTGTAAAGAACTGTAAGAGAAACCAAGAAACAAAACCTGTTCAGTACTCCTCGAGCAAAAAAGAACCAAAGAGTAAATTCAAGCACCCAGTTACAGTACTGAAGAATTCTACAGGTAAATTACTGAATTACACAGGAAGCAGCAGAAGAAAATTGAAGGGATAGAAAGACTCACTGTAACCAAAAGAAATGGTTGATACGGAAATATTTTATAAAATAGCATATATTCATAAATGACAATGAAAAGAGATGTTTAAGCTTCATTGAAGTCATTCACAAAAAATATCAGGAATTGATGTATTACCAATTGACATGTTTCAACAACTTGTTCTTCTACCTAGTCAATCTGTATGCAAATTATTCAAGAAGCTAGACTCCATTATGAAGAAGAATGTGGTATCAAGATGAGAGGAAGACACATCAATAACCTGCATTAGCAGATGACACAGCTTCGTTTGCTGAAAGTGAGAAAGACTTGAAATACTTGTTAAAGAAATCAAAGAATAAATCCTCCAATATGGATTGCTTCTCTACATAAAGAAAAACAAACATTTTCCACCACTGGACTTATATATGCAACACCATAATGTTGTTGTTTTTGTTACGTCCCATTAAGTCACCTGCAACACATAGCGATCCTATGTACAATAGCCCTAAAACCTGCTTTATCTTGTGCCAACCTTATTGTCTCTGATACACCTACTC
>NW_006399894.1:3514929-3525271 GCF_000299155.1 Elephantulus edwardii
AGCATACACCTACAGGGAATTTCCAAAAATTGTATTAAGATGAAGTGGTCACAAGGGATATAATTGCTAATGTCTGATGGATCTTGTCTGAAAGTAGAGAATACCAGAAAAATTTATTTGTGTTTTGTTGATTACACCGTCATATGACTGTGTGGAACATAACAACAACAACAACAACAACAACAAATGAATAACATTGAGAAGAATGAGAATTCCAGACTACTTAATTGTACTCATGCAAAATTTACACATAATCTAAGGCAGTTGTCTGAACATAACAAGAGGACACTGTATGGTATAAAATCAGGAAAGATAAGTGTCAATATTGCATCTTTTCTCCAAATATATATATATATTCAATTTATATGCTTAGCAAATCATTAAAGAAACTGTTCTGTCTGAAGAAATATGGCTTGGAGATTGGAGGAAGACCTTACAGAGAGTGAAAAGGACAATTAGCATTTGCTTCTGAGGGTAAAAAACTGCAGTCTTCAATATGGATTACATCTCAATGTCCAGAAAATAAAACAAAACAATATCCTCACCCCTTGACCAAAAGGCAACAAACTGATAGATGAATAAAATAGTGACATTGTCAATTATTTCACATTATTTCAATCTACAATCAAAAGGCATAATAACAGAAATTAATAAATAAAATGATATGTGGCATTGGGAAAATAGTCTCATCAAAGTACTAATGAGAAATGATGCTAATTTAAAGACCAAGATGCATCTGATCCAAGCCATGGCATTTCCAATTGTTTCTTACGAATCTGAGAGCTGGATAATGAATATGAATTAAAGAAGAATCATGGTGGTGTAGAAATTCATATCTAGTGGACTACCACAAAAACCAAATTTTTCTTGGTTGAAGTATAGGCATTGTACTTCCTATAGGCAAAAAAGGCAAAATATTGTTTCACATACTTTGCTCATGTTGTCAGGAGGAGTCAACGGACATAACATTGGAATAGGTTGGAGGATAAGAAAAAGATAGGAAGACTTCCAAAAACATGGATTGACTTGGTGGTTGTAACAATGGGTTCCAGCATGTCAGAGATGATGAAGATGGCTCAGGACAGGGCAGGTTTCACATCTGTCGTTCACTGGGTGGTTATGAGTCTCACATACTTTGAACAAGTTGCTCGGAGATCTTATTCCTTGGAGAGGGACATTATGCTTTGGAAGGGCAGTGGATGGTGAAGGAGCAGAATATCTTCAACCAGGTAGGTTGACACAGTCACTTCAGCAATGAGCTTATGTGTGTCAGAGATTGTGAAGATGACACAGGATAGGACAGGGTTCAGATATGTTGTTTGTCAGGGCACTATGAGTCTTACTTAAACAGTACCTAGCAACAAGCAAAGCAAGTGGTCATAGCCATGTTCCAATAACCATTTCTACAGACTTGCAAACATTTTCTGAACTTGGAAATAACTGCATTTATCATTTATGGAAAATTCAATTAAGTTTATACATATTTTTAGTTCTTTTACATGCAACCATTCACATACTTTGTGTTTCATTCAAGTATATACGCCCATCTACAAACAAATAGATTAAAAAATTGTGGTATATTCACACAATAGACTACCACACAGCACTAAGGAACAATGAATTTGTAAAATACTATATAACATGAGAAACTTTAGAAAACATTATTCTGAGTGAAGTAACTCAGTCACATAAGGACAAATACTGCATAAGGCCATTATAGTGAAAATAGAAATATAACAATATAGCAAGATGTGTATAAATGTCCAAAAGGGGAAGGAGTAAAAGGAGAAAGGGACATATAAAGGGAAAAAGGGAAATCACTGTTAATTTTATCCAGAGAGCAGGCCAACTTTGAGGGCATGCAGCATATGCAATTTCATAGCACCCTGCACCGGAAAGACTCTATGTTTGGTGTGTGATGCTTTGTTGTTGCCTTTGGAAAATCATAATCAGTTTCATTTGATTCTAAGTCCCACCATTTATATAAATCTACCCATGGTGGACAGTGTTGGCTGGAGCTTTTCAACTAAATCAAGCCTGGAAGCAGGAGTGGCATCCACTTCCAAAATGGCTTGCCTCTGGAAACTCTATGTACGAACAGTGCTCAGGCTGTTCATTCATAGGGTCGCTATGAGTCGTCTACGACTCGACGGCATTAAACAACAAACAACAACAACAAAGTAGTTACTAAGAAGAAAATTGTTTTCTAAAAATAAATGTTAGTATAAACTCTTTGTAGGCAACCATTTTATCTGAATAAGATATATAAATCTTTATGTGAATGTCAGAGAAAAATATAACTTTTCTGTTTTATTCTTTTCATTCAGTGAGTCAACAAATACAGAGCCTCCATTATCTTACCTATGATACTAGTCTTTAATGGTGTCAAAACTAGCATCATGGCACCCACTTGTTTATGAAATAAGGTAAAAAAAGATAATTGCAATATATGATTTGTTTGATATTAGAACTATATAAGAAGTTATTTCGATAATATACAAATCTGAAAGGTACAGATCAACTAATTTCATGCACACATATACCCTGTCATCTACTTAGAACAAGATGTATAGTGTATTTTATATCTAAAACTCTCTCCTAACATATAACTGATAAAATGGTCGTTTTTTATAATTAAGTTGGAATGGACCCACTGTGGACTCTCTAGTAAGTTTTGAGGGACAGTAAATCACATAGGAGGAAACTGCCCATCTTCCTGTATGTAGCAAAGCAACTGGGAGACTTGAGTTGGAAATACAATTCTTCATTAAGAGACTAGAATTCACTAAATAATTTATAAAAGCAGAAGTATGAAGAACAAAGTTCTAAACATAGTCTAAAAAAATAACACTGCAATAAGAAAAATGTGCTGTAAAAATATGCTACATAATTTCTAGCTATCTCAATTATATAAAAATATTTTACTGAAAATTGTATTGAACATTTCATTCTCTTATAAAAATAATTAAACTTAGTGTAAGAAAATGTATAAAGAGTTATATCAATATTGATTCAACAGAATTAATTTTTCATGACTTCAATTAATGATTTGAATCTGTTTAATTGATAATGCATAAAGAAACTTATTTGTATTTATCTATGGTAAAATTTGTCACAGTATTATTTAAACAAAAAAGAAATACAATTAAAGTTTAAAATAGTATTGCTACAGTAATCTTTTATTAATAGCATAAGAAAGAATGTTTAATGAAATACTTGGATGGACTAATTAATAAAAAGATCCCTTAAGATTTCTATTAGCATGCATGAATAGACTAGTCTAACCTAGAATGGTTTATACACAGAATGTGCAACACTAAGAACAGTGGGCTTAGCAAATAACTAGAGGGGTATTAAGCCTGTCAGTGTTATTTACATGAAAGGAAAGCATGTTCACTTTTTACTCATGCGTAATTGAAGCTCCCAGGGATGTCTTAGTGAAGAGGCTTTTTAGCATGAAAACTTTCCAATTCATTGAAAATGTGCTTCCTTCATCCTGTCTTCCTTTTGTTTTCTCAATTGATGAGAATTAAAATTGTATTAGGCTATAAAATGAATTACAATACTATTTAAACATCATACAAAGTATCTGTGAAAAAACAGGAAGATTTTAGAAAAAAAACGAAGATCTATTTACTTGGTTTTAAACTGTCAGCTATGATAAGCTTATAAAAAGTCACTAGAAAATACTATTTAGAGGCATTGAAGTAATACTAAAATACATTTCTACTAAAAATATTAAAATTAAGTTGCAAAGAACTAAATCCAAACAAACAAAAGCCCATGATTACTTATATCTAAGACAAAACAACAATGTGATTAGCCAGTCAAATAATCCCTGCTTCTTTTATAGATAATTAATTTCTGGCCTAACTTAGATTTTATGAAGATTAAAGCAAAAACAAACAAACAAACAAACATGTTTATGTGGTTTATAGTACATACACTGAGCTTTATATCATCCTCAAAATTTGATTATTTTTTATTAATAAAATGGTATTATCTTCCTCCATCAGTTTTATTAAGGCAAATATAAAATAGTTTTATTATCACAAACTACTTCAGTACATTACCAAAGAGTAAAAATATCAAAATCATGAATACTACACTTTATTATCATGTTCCCTTAACTAAAGTTTAAAAAAGAAAACCTCAAGAAAGCAAATAAAACAAAACAAAGAACAAATACCACTTCGAAAATTGTAGAAAAGACAAGGACACATGGTACACTCTTGAGAATTGACAATATATTGGGAAACAAAGGAAGCCTCAACAAATTAAAAAAGAAACAACACTGAAAAAATGCAAATTATCTTCTTAGACCACAATGTCATAAAAACAGAAATTAACAAGAGGATAAACGGGAAAAGAACATTCAAATACAGGCTAAATAACATCATACTTGGATATGGCTGGGTTATAAGATAAATAAAATGAGAAGAAAAAAATTCCTTGAAACTGATAAAAATGAAAATACATCATAACCAAACTTCTGGAATACAGTCTTTGGGGCTCAGTTTATAGCAAAAAGCAAACATGTAAAAAAAAGAAAAAAGGAGTAAAATTAGCTGCTTAAATCAACATCTTCAGCAAATAGAAAGGGAACAACAGTCTAATGCCTCTAGAAAAAAGGACATTATAAGAATAAGGGCCAAATCAATGGGATAGAACATAGAAAAATGATTGAAACCAATAATAAAATCTGATTCTTTAGAAGAGTTAATAGACAAACCATTTGTAAAGTTCACAAAAGAAAAAGAAGACAACATAACTGGAATGAAACTTGCTGAAATGAAACTGATAATATAGGAATATATGAAAATACTTTAATGGGCTGTGGCAGTAGGGATATCTTTGAAGATGTCAGATAGATCTTGGCTGAAAATAGAGAATACCAGAAGGATGTCTATTTGTCTATTCGAGTTTTGTCAACTATGTAAAGGCATTTGACTGTGTGGATCACAATAAATTGTAGCTAACATCGAGAAGAATGGGAATCCTAGAACATTAGACTGTGTTCATCCAAAACCTGTTACATAAGCCAGGAAGCTGGTATCTGAACAGAGCAAAGAAACACTGCATGGTGAAAATCAGGAAAGGAGCATGCAAGGGGTGTATCCTTTCTTGATACCTTTTCAATTTATATGCTGAGCAGATCATACGAGAGGATGCACTTTATGAAATAGAATGCAGCATTAGGACTGAAGGAAGACTGATCAACATTCTGTGTTATTCAGATGACAGTTTTGCTCTCCAAACCTGAGGACTTCAAGTGTTTGCTGTGAAAGTCAAAGGCTGTAACATAAAAATATATTGCATGTTAACATCGAAAAACTAAAGATCCTTACTACCAGGCCCTAACAGCATACTTTTCCATGGCAATGTGCCTTTTAATTTCCTGGCTGTTGGTGCCAAGACTGTTGACTGTGGAGCCAAGCAAACTAAAGCTGTGTACAATCTCAATCTCTTCTCCATCCATCCTGATGCTGCCAATTGGTCCAGTGGTGAGAATCTTTGTCTTCTTGACATTGAGTCTCAATCCCTATTGGAGGCTGCAGTCCTTGACCCTCTGCAGCTGGTGCTTCAGGTCCTCTTCAGTTTCAGCAAGCAGGGTTGTGTCAGCTGCATAACACAGACTGTTGATAAATCGTCCACCAATCTTGACCCCACATTTCTCCTCATAGAGCCCAACCTCCCAGATAATCTGTTCTGCATATAGATTGAAAAGGTATGAGATAGGATGCATCCCTGCCGTATGCCCTTCCCAATTTTGAACCATGCAGTGTTCCCTTTCTCTGTTCTGATGACTGCCTACCAGTCCAAGTATAGGTTTCACATTAGAATGACCAAGTGTTCTGGGATTCCAATTCTTCTCACAGTCAAACATAGTTTGTTATGATCCGCACAGGCCATGGGAAAGTCTGCTCTTAGGGACCTCTCCAAAGTACTGAAGAGCAATGGTGTCTCCCTGGAGACTAAGGTGCGTCTGATACAGGCCATGGTTTTCGCAATCACTTGTTATGCATCAGAGAGTTGGACAGTGACCAAGGAGGATAGAAGGAGAATTGATGCCTTTGAGCTGTGGTGCTGGAGAAGAGTATTGAGAATACCATGGACTGCTAGGAAAACAAACAGATTTGTCCTGGAAACGGTTAAACTGGGTGGCTCCTTGGAGGCAAGGATTCTGAGGCTCCATCTAACATACTTTGGACATGTTGTGAGGAGAGACCGGTCCTTGGATAAGGACATCATGCTTGGGAGGGTGGAGGGACAGCGCAGCAGGAGAAGGCCCTCTATGAGGTGGATTGATTCAGTGCCTGGCATGATTGGGATGGGAGTGTCAGAGACAGTGTGATTGGGACAGGACAGAGCAGAGTTTAGCGCTGTTGTACATAGGGTTGCTATGAGTTGCAAGCAACTCGACAGCACATAACAACAACAACTACCAGGCCAATAGACAGCATCATTACACAAGGAGAAAATATTGAGGTTGTTAACTATTTCACCTTGCTCAGCTCTACAGTCAACACTCTTGGCACTAAAAATCAGAAAATCAAAAGAGGAGTTGCAAGGGGAAAATCTGCTTTCAAGGGCCTCTTCAGAGTATCAAAGAACAATGATGTCAATCTTGAGACTAAGGCTCACCTGATTCAGGCCATGGTTTTCTCAGTTGCTTATTATGCATCTGAGTGCTTGACAATGCTTAATGATGACAGAAGAATTGATGCCTTTGAGTTGTGGTGCTGGAGAAGTGTATTTAATATTATCACGGACTCCTATTGAAACAGACAAGTCTGTCTTGGAGAGAATGCAATCAGGTTTCTTGATGGAGGCAAGAACTTTGAAGCTCTACCTCATATATTTTTGGAATGTTGCCAGAAGAGACCAGTCATTGTATAAGGTCATCATGCTTGGAAGTTAAGAGGGTCAGCACAGGAGAGCAAGAACCTGGAGGAGATGAACTGACACAGTGATTGTGGCAATGGTGTCGGATGTGTCTGAGATGGTGATATTGGCTAAGGGATGCTAAGTTGAACTTGACTAAACAACAAGAACATACTTCAATACATTTGAAAACCTAAAAGAAATAGAAAAATTTCATAGCAACCCAAGACCTACAAATTAAAACAATGACCTATCATCTTATTCCAGAAACAAAGTTGTAGTTTTGGTTTTATATTTTTAATTTTTTTATAATGATATTTTAACAAAAGTTTACAGAAAACTTGGATTTTCATTCATTCATTCATTGTTGCACATTTCCCTCTTTCCCTACCCTACTCAGTTGACTTTTCTCTTTAAAAATTTTTTTTTCATTGTTGCACAAGGAAAACAAAAATGCTGGAGAGGACGCTGACATTGGAACTCTAATGCACTGCTGGTGGGTTTTTAAATGGTAGAGTTGCTATGGAAGACAGCTTGGTATTTCTTGAAATAGTTGGACAAACAAATGTCACATCACCCAGTTATTTCACTTCTAGGAAAATAACCCATGGAAATTAGAGGTGGGACACAAAGGGAGATATGTACACCTATGTTCACAGAAGCATTATTTTCAATAGGAAGAAAATGGAAACAGCCCAGATGTTCAACAATAAACAACTGTATTGAGAAACTGTGGTATATTTATGCAGTGGAATACTATGCAGCACTAAGCATGATTTGGTAAAATACTATATACTTGTAGAGACTCGAGAGCATTATGCTCAATGAAGCATCTCAGTCACATAAGCATATAAGGACATATACTGTGTAAGGCTGCTATTGTGATAAAAGGAAAATAACTGAGCAAAGCAAGCACTGATGTTTAAAGGGGAATAAATAGGGGAAAATAATGTTAGAAAAAAGATGAAAATAAATCACTGAGATAACAAAGGTTGGTATGCTGAGAGGGGTTGGGAAATCATCAATGGGGACAAAGACAAGATACATGTAAAAATCATGTTGTGTATGATGTTTATGCAAAACAGAGGAATTTATAACTGGCAGAGATAGGATAAAAATAGTAGAAAAGAATTGATGAATTGCTGTCTGACTATCCAGTGCATACTACTGTCTTCGCATTAACACTTAAAGAGTCCAGTGCATGTTCCCTTTAGATTCTCTCTCATTGCTGTTAAATTGGACCTGACCATAACTGACACTCCATTAGTTTGTGTGTTTTATTTTTAGTTGTTTTTTTTTTAAATATTATATTGGTTTGCTCACAATGTTGGTATACATTGTGTTTTACACCACTATTCATTCATACTGTGTTTCACAGAATCATTCCCATGCATTATGTTTTATAAACTAAATAACCATTGGACCTTGCTTATCATTAGCCAATCTTTTCAGGTGCCCAGTGGATCCTTTCCAATTTCTTCACCTCTTCCCACCACCCACTAAATTGTGCAATCCTATGTTTCATTTCTACTAAACCTTACCCCTCTACTCCCACCCAATCCTTCCTTGGGTGTCCATACATGTTTTACTAGTTATTCTTCTATTTCTATAGTAATAGTCTTAAGCAGTATTTGTCCTTATAAGACTATGTTAGCATAATGCTCTCCAGTCTCTCCCAAGTTATGTAGTATTAATCAAAAGCATTACTCCTTAGTGCCTTATAGTATTCCATTGTGTAACAATTTCTCATTCCATTCAGTTGCAGTTTGAGCATCGGGGTTGTTTCCATGATTTTGTGATGATGAATAGCACTGCTATGAAAACTGATGTACAGATCTCCACTTGTGTTTCAGTTTTTATTTCCTTGGGGTATATTCCTAGTAGTGGAATAGCTGGGTCACACAGAGTTTCTATGTTCAACTTTTTTATAATATGCCATACTGTCTTCCAGAACAGTGGCACCATTTTACAATTCCACCAGCAATGTATGAGAGTTCCCACCTCTCCACATCTCCAACATACTGCTTGATGCCCTGCTAAACTGTGTCACTGCTACTGGGGTAGGATGGTATCTCATTGTGTTTTTGATTTGCATCTCTCTTATTGCCAATGATTTTGAGCATTTCTTCAAGTCTTTGTTGGCCATCCGACTGTCTTCCTCTGTGAAAAGTCTTTCCATGTCATTTACCCATTTTGTAATTGGATTATCAGTCTTTTTCTTCTGAAGGCCTAGGAGTATTCTGTAAACTTTTGTTTTAAGACCCTTGTCTGAGATGGTATTGCCAAATGTTTGTTCCCAGTTGGTAGGGTTGTTTGTTGTTTTTGGTTTGTTTTTCTTTTTTTAACCCTGTTGGGAAAAGGTTTTGATGAGCACAGAGATTTAATCTTTAGAAGGACCCATTCATCAATTTTATCCTCTCCAGATCATACATTTTTGGCTGGTTTTGGCAGTCCCTTTACACCACGGACTAGTCATTCTAAGCTTTATCCCAGTTTGTCTCTTATGAACTTTATGATTTTGTGCCTTATCTCCAAGTCTCTGATCCACCTGGATTTAATTTTTGTGTATGTTGTGAGATGTGGGTCCTGTTTCAGCTTTCTACAGTTTTGTCAGCACCTGTTTGTTGAAGAGGTTGTCTTTTCCCCATTTTATTTCCTCATAGAAAATTAGTTGACCATAGACAGGCAAGTCCATTTCAGGGTTCTCAATTCAGTTCCATTGGTCTATGTGCCTATTGTTGTACCAGTCCAATGCTGTTTGATTACTACTACTATGGAGAAGGTTTTGAGGTCTGTGGAATAAAATACCAAATTCATTTTTCAAGGAGATTGAAAAGGAAATTATCAAGTGTATTTGGAGAAGAATGAGACCTCGAATAAGCAAAGCACCTCTGAAAAACAAAATTGAAGTGGGAATCATAGCCCCCTATTGATTTTACAGGGCTGTAAATCACATAGGTTGAAATTTTCTGTATTTCCGTGTCAGGGATACTGGTAGATTCAAATTGTGAAAGAGGTGCAACCTTTGTGTTAGCAGTACAACTCCCTAGGGACGACATCACCTGAACTTCTTTTCATGTCAGAAATAGTAATCAAAACAAAGGAGAGGTTACTTCTGTGCAAACACCTTAATATTGAGAAGACATGTACAACAGACCTAATCACCTTCTTCTCAATATTCCTTATTTAATTGTGGAAACCAAGGATGGTGATAGCTGAAGATCTGTAGTCTTAACTATGAAAGTCATCTACTAAAATAGCAATATGCTTTGTTCCTTAATGACTTTGCACACTTAGAATTGCTTACATATGTTCAGTTGGATCTAACTCATAGTTGATCCTCTAGATGACTTTCATTGGCTATCAACTGCAAGGAAGGAGATTGCCTATCTTTCTCCTATGAGGCGGCTGATGGATTACAATGAACAGTTTTGGCAGTGACAACACATCTTTCTAC
>NW_006399894.1:3527421-3535245 GCF_000299155.1 Elephantulus edwardii
GTTTTAATTTGGGTTATAAAATGTGCTTTTAAACAATATTTATGCCTAAAACTTATCATACAATAATTTTTTTAAATCCTCTAGTATGATAGTTTACTTGGAGAATTATTAATTTTTTAACAGTGCATATATTAGAAAATATTCTTTGCAAGAGATAACACTAGTAGCTTTAAGAAGAAATTCCAATTTTATTGTGAAAGTTAATCATATTTCTGATCTAGGTATAGAAATAAAAAGCATGGACTGTTCTGACAAAAAAGACCAAGTGTTGAGGCCAATGATTAATCAGATAACTGAACTAAATTTCTTTGCTGGTTCTAGATTTTAATATTAAAAATAGATATATACTTTAGAAAAGAATATTCTGGTTCCATGAAGCATTATGTATTTACTTGCTAATCAGAAAGTCAGCAATTGGAATCCACTAGTTGTTTTTTGGGAGAAAGATAGACAGTATTTTCTACCAGGGAGCTCTGGCAGCCTAGTGGTAATGAGCTGTGCCGCCAATCCAGAAGCATCTAGTTCAAACACATCACCTGCTCGGTATGAGAAAGATGGGCAACCTGCTCCTGTGTGATTAAATGCCTCTCAATACCTGCTGGAGGGTCAGCTATGTATCATTTCTTACTTGACTCTACGTACTAACCACAATCTTATCTTAAATATTTAGAGCCTCAAAAACCCAATGGAGCTTTGCAGTTGATTTGCAGTTGACTTGACAGCAAGCACATTTTATTTCACTTTTGCTGGATATCATGATAATTGCATAAACAAGAGTCATTTAATGGTAGCCCGACTTAAGTATACTGAAAAAAAATTTCATTTCTCTGGGCAAGAAATTTGAATAGATAAAACAGAGAGTTTTAGTTACATTAACTCAGAACATTTTCTTTTTTAGAGTACTTCGACCACGCTGATCCTAGATCTTCTCTTGGAGGTTGTTATGAGGTGCTATCAGGTTGAGTACAATACATAGCAACCCTATGAACAGTAACCAAATCTCCACCCTGACTTATCCTGTGCCATTATCACAATCTCTGACAATACTCAAACCTGTTGCTACAGTCATTATGTCCATCTGAGAAGTTATTGTTAGGTGTCATTGTGTTAAGGATGACTCATAAGGACCCTATAAACATCTAATCTGAACAATGTCCTATTCCATGCCACCCTCACTATCTCTGACACACTCAAGTCCATTACCACGATCACTGTGTCAATTCACCTGGTCGATGTTCTTTCTTTCTTTTGCGACCTCTTCAGCTGCCCTAGCAAGATGTCTCTCTCCTATACTAAGAATAACTTCTCCTAGCAATCTACCCAAAGTGTGTGAGATGAAGATTCATCATCTTTGTCTCCAAGGAGTACTCTGGCTGCACCTTTTCCAAGATATGTCTGTTTATTCTTTTGGTAGTCCATGGGCTCTTCAGTATTCTTCTACAACACCATATTTCAAAGTTCTTTTACTGTCATTCTTATTTATTTTTCTTCACTCAGAAACATAGCAAGTTACTGAAAAGACCCTGGTCTGAATCAGATGCACCTTAGTCCTCAGTGCTCTTGTTGTGTACCACCAAGTTGGAACCAATCCACTGGGTTTTCAGAGGCAGTTACTTGCACAGGAAGAGAGTGCCTGGCCTTCTCCCACAGAGAAGCTGGTGGGTTCAAACCATGTGCTTTCAGGATTGCAGCACAGCTTCTTGGCACTAATCCTCAGTAGATTCATATAAATTGCTGTCTCATTTCTGGATGAGTAATTTGAAGCTCTAATTATTTCATTTTATATTTCAGATTTGATTGGTTTGTTTTGGGGGCTTTTGTTGTTGTTTTGTTTTGTTTTGTTTTTTTCCTGATAATTTTTTCCTTAATATATTTGTCTATTTTGGGGGTAATAAAACAAAAATTCTCTATGTTGTTGTTATGTTCCATCAAGTTGTCTGCGAATCATAGTGACCCTGTGTTCAATAGCTCTGAAACCTGCCTTATCCTGAGCCAGTTCACTGAGTCTAACACACCTAATCTCACTTCCCCAGTTACTGTGTCAATACATCTCATACGGGGTCTTCCTCTCCTGTGCTGTCCCCCTGCAACCTTCCAGTAATGATATCTTTCTACAATAACAGCTCTCTTTTGGCCACATGGCCAAAGTATGTGAGATGGAGCTTCAAAATTACGTATGGTATTTGTTTAAAATATACATACTTGCTCTCTACACAGGTACATGGTCTAAAATAAACACTAAAATCTGAAGATTTACTTGGTAGTTATAGGCATTCAGAGGAATTCAAACAAGACTAAAAGTCCTACAGACTCTCTTGGTGACTCAGAGCTTATGAAAATACTGGGAAATACAGAGGGGTAGTATTGGTTTTTGAAGATTCCGGACAAAGTTAATTCTGTAAAATTACAGTTAAGATGAACGGTCTCAACTGTATCTTCTACATAAAGTACAAAAAGCAGAAGACTACCTCTAATTTCTGTCATGGATTGAATTGTTCCCCTCCGAATATGTGTTTCCTTCACTGAGCCATCATACTCAGTGGAACAGATGTAGTGATGTAATGCTGCAGTTACATAAAATCTAACACTCAATCAATTGTTAAAGGACTAAGAAATGTAGCCATTTTTAATTTTATCTCACTTCTAATGATTTAAAAAAGAGTTTACCTGTTTTATGGCCTGGAACACCTTTTAACTTAGTAAGACATGAAAGAAGTGAAAAGTGAGAAGAAATGAAGGGACTGCTCTATACCTTTGTTGGGGGGTTGCTGCTCCCGGGGAGTAACTGGTGAATTTGAACCTCCTACCTTTGAGTTGGGAGCACAATTCCTTATACACTAGACCACCAGATCTCTTTTTATTCCCCTTAAAATAGAGCTTATTCTTTTTTTCTTAACTTGCTATTAGATATGCAATTATGTAATTTTGACTCCATTACAAAAGATAAAATAAAAATTATTGTTGTATATACCATTGAGTTGAAACATCCATAGATGATCCTCCAGTGGGTTTAAGAGACATTCATTTTAGTATAAATTTTGTGAATTGTGGCCTATGTGTACAGATTACATCTTTTCCACGGAGTTTTCAATGTAATAAACTTATAGAAGCAGATCATTAGACTTTCACATAGTACTTCTTTTGGGATGTCCCCAGGAGGGTTTTGAACTACCAATCTTCTGGCTAAAAGCTAAGTACTTAACTTTTTACTCAAGGAATTTTTTTACAAGGAATTATTTAAGGAGAATAATAAAGAATTTTATAAGAACTAGATATTTATAAATTTAATTAACTAAAATTATCCTAAAAAGTCTAATCTCATAAAAATTGATGCCAATTTAGAGAATTCTTGATTTATTGTTATATTTATATCATAATGATTCTGACACTGTATTAAAAGGTAAATCATGTGAAGAAGTACACATCTGGGTTTGCAAAAATGAATTCAAAGTCTTTCTCTAGTAACCTATGATATAATCTGTTAAATTGGGTTTGATGTTTCAAAGGGAATTTTTTTCTATATTTTTTCTTCTACAGACCATAAAATGATTTTTTCAGAGGAAATAAGAACACCAGTAAATATTTTAAATTGAATATCCAGATTTATTAGTATTTAGTATTACTTAGACTCATAATAAGGCTGGGTTTCTGATTTTATAGCTTATACTAGAAGACATGCTTTTAATATTTTATATATATATATATGTATATATATATATAAAAATATAAACTAGCAAGGACAACGCAAGTGAATAAAAGTGAAAGAAGATTCTGCTTGCAGATGGTATAAATATCCTTTGTGCTGAACTAACGAGTAGGTGATTTTTCTGGTATGACTTTACAGAGCATGTAAATTAAGCAACAATATGAAGCCTCAGAGACCAAAGCAATCACAAGCTGCAGTAGATGCTGAGGTTCAGAGAATATAGCATCACCTTTCAATAAGGTAAGAATTGATGTGTATGCATCAGTGAAACTGTGCTGTTCACTATAAAACAGGTCCCCTGATAGAAATAGCAATATGGGCTTTTGCACACTGTGCTATAATTTAAACCCTCCACTTTAACTTTCTAGGCTAAACCTAGGAAAAGTGAGTTTCATTTGCTTCAATTTGTAGGCAATCTATGACTGCAGGGTACTGTGGAAAGGACATAAGATCTACAATTAACAAAACACGTTAACTTTGATAAATAAGTACTAAAAGTGCTTTGGTTTTGTTCTTAGTAAAATAGAAATAATATCTACAAAAAAGAATTGCTGAGAAACAAGTCAGAGTGTCCTCAGTTAATTAATCTAACATCGTAGCTTATGCAAAGTTTGGCATGATTCGTGACATGTTAGTTCACCTTGTATTAAATGAAATTTTGTCTATACCTACTGCTCTCCAGAATTCTTTTAAACTAAGATGGCAATTCCACTGTTCATTCAAGATGCAGGGAGGAAAAGGGGACTGCAAGAAATCTAGTTCGAAGAGGAAAATCAAGAGGGAAGGACAGGGATGTAATGATGTAACGAGAACAAGGGAAATGCTACATAGGACTAAAATAATGCACTTTATGGCAGATACTTTGGTTTGGATTCAACATCTATTTCAACATCCTTCTGTATGTTAGATATATAAAGAGAATGAATACATTTCCTATGCTCGTCTTATTAAGGTTTCAGATGGCACGTATGTTTTTCACAATCAAAACACATGTAATTTAAGAGAGAATTTAGAATGTGAAATTGAAACGGAAGTTTTTATTAGCTCAGAATTATGGACATGGATGCAGCTATCTATTTCCTTTTCTTTAAAAACTAGTGACAATTACAGCATCAAATTATTTTTATAGGTGAGGAGGGACTAGACAGGTACATCAATTTTTCAGAGTCAGACTTTAGCAAGCATGGCTTACTTCTGAAAACCAGTAGTAGTGACAGTACACTGATCATAGAATCGTCCTGGGTTAGAGGCTTCCTGATCGTGGATGTGATCTGATCATGGTACTGTGGAGTACTTTTTTACAAGTGATTTTTTTTCTTTTTCATGAAAGTAGAGTCATTAAAGTAGGGTCCAGCACATGGGCGTGGCTCTGATATATTCTTGGCAGCTCAATCTAGAATATGTTTCCTTAACCTACACAAAATAGCTGAAAGTGAATTCTGTTCTTTGAAATTAAATTATATAGACAGTGATTCAAAAAAACGTTTGGAGATATTTTAATCAATGCCATAAATTAAAATCTTGGTTTATGTAAAACACAATTATTTGGATAGGCCTTTCTATACAGCATATATTACATAAAACTCTATAATTCTACTAGAATGAAAAGTACCAAACACTCATGGGTCACTTACCATATAGTCTATTTAGGTTCTGTAGATAATGAAATTATAGTATGACTTTATATAATCTGAAAACTCATTTAAGAAGTCATCTAGACAAGAATTATAATAAAATGAAGAGTGTGGCAAGGACAATGAAATTCAGAAAAGAATGAAAAATTAATAAAGTTAAAAATAGAAGCTAAGGATATGGAAGATAACAATATTTAAAATGGTTGTTGTTGTTGTTAGGTGCCGTCGAGTCAAGCACAACTCATAGCGACTCTATGAACAAAAGATCTGAACCCTATTCTACCCTGTGCCTTCTTCACTCTTCCTGCTGCACAAGAGCCCATTGCAGCAGTCACTGTGCCAGTTTCCCTGCTTGAAGGTCTTCTTCTACTGATGAAAATTTTTCTTTTCTTTCAGAAAAATGGGTCTTTGAAGTGGGATTAGCTGAAACTGATAGCTGCTTCATAAAAAGATAGTAAAACTGAAAGATCAAAATTGGGAAAGATGCATTAAACTAAAACATATTTTGTCACTACAACACTATTCAGGGACTTGAATATACTACTATTTACTTTGGCTATCTCCAAGGAAGGCATATAATATATACTAATTAATAATCTCTTCATTCAATAGAACATAATTTTGAAAGACTGCTTATCATAGATAATGTCTACAGGAACACACTTTAGAAATATTTTAGTGACATAAGAGTAAAGAATAGAGATTCTATGAACACATTAATTAAGTGAAACTATAGAAAAGTACAGTGTGGGAGAATATTAAATATATCAGAGAATTCCAGGAGAATTCACCTTAGAAGTGATCTTAGCAAGATTTCATATATCTTATTTTGATATGAAATTGAAACTAACAGCAGTCCCTCAGGAAGGACACTGTACTTGATAAATAAACAGGCTCAGTTAAACAGGAAGATCCTCAATGAGTTGAATTGACAGAGTATCTGTAACAATGAGGTCATGTTTAGCTACAATTGTTAGCAAAAGAGTGAACAATATTTTTTTCTGTTGTTCATAGGGTTGTTATGAGTTGTTCATGTCACTTTAAAAGAATGCTAATTCTTATAGTTTGTTACAAGACTGACATATATTTCAAATTACATATTAAGGAGTTTGAAAAATATTGTACAATCAGGGCCAATCACATGAATTTTTTTTTTAACTTTCATGTTCAAGGGATGAGAAACAGTTTTGAATGCTTACAGAGATCAAAGTAACAGATATTCTATAGTGTTGCTGGCATTGCAATTCTGAAAACTAATAGATAATTTTTTCAAAGGCAGAAAAATAATCATAAATTTTATTTGCTTTTGGAAAACTGCAATGCAAAACACACATGTGCATGGAAAAAATTTGCATTGCAAAACACATAAGCACACACAGTACAAAACTAATGTCTCTTGTCTCTGCTTTCAAAATTAAAATGAAATATATTTTTAAAAAATTTCTTTATATCTGTAATGATTCCCCACTACTAATTTCTCAGCATTGTCATACCTTTTAAAAGGAAACAGTATACTGTTATTGTTGTTATTATGTGCTGTCAAGTCAGAACTGATTTGACTCACCATTGAGTTTTCAGAAGCTGTAAATGACAAAGAAGAATGTCCACCTTTCTCCAGAGGAGCAGCTGGTGGATTAGAACCATCTGCTTTCAGGTTAACAGTACAACTTCATACACAGTAAGCCACCAGAACTCAATATAATATAATATTATAAAGGTTTTATAAGGGTACACAAAGAACAGTTATGGTAATAATTACTGAAATAAATACAGCTAGCAGTTATTAAGTGCTTTGTAAGATCACATACATAAAATAAATATTTATTCTTCATAATATGTAACTCCTAATATAACTGTTTGAGCATGTACTATTGCAATCATTTCAAATTTATGAATGACAACGAAATCTTCCAGTCTCTTGCTCAAGTTACTGTTCCGTTGTTGGCCTACTTACTGTCACAGAGTGGCACAAAACTACAATGGATTAACTAAAATAGTTTTTCTATCAAATGGCACTCCAGATTTAAGTAAGGGTTCAGGTAAGAAAGGTAGTCTTGTTTCACTAGATCATTAAGAACTGCAATTCTTTCTAGTTTGCTATTCTATCATCCCGAGGGTATTGCCTGCATTGGTATGGAAGAAGCTAGCTCCTTACTACCATGTCCTCATTACATTTTACAAGCAAAGAATAAAACCACTGGGAGAAAATAAAAAAAGACAATCTACAAAAGTGAGATTCAGGAGCCCTTATATCACTTCAATTTCTACCTCTTAGCCAGTATTATATTTAAAAACAAAATGTGAAGGAGGAATAAACACTGAGGAAATAATGGTTACAGAAATATACTTAGTATAACAATTAGTAATTACCAGAACAGAGATGCAAATTCAGTTCTTTTTTTTACATAACAAATGTTCTATGCCTCAAATTCAATATAAACAAAGGTATTATTAATCTTACTGATTAATATTTTAATAATAATA
>NW_006399894.1:3536876-3537756 GCF_000299155.1 Elephantulus edwardii
GGATGACACAACCCTGCTTGCTGAAACTGAAGAGGACCTGAAGCGCCTGCTGCAGAGTGTCAAGGACTGCAGCCTACAATATGGATTGAGGCTCAATCTCAAGAAGACAAAGATTCTCACCACTGGACCAACTGGCAGCATCTCTTCCTGGTATAAGTACAGGTTTCTTAGAACCACAATCAAATTCGGGGATTCCCATTCTTCTCAATGTTAGCCACAATTTGTTGTGATCCACACAGTCAAATATGTATAACTATGTTGGAAATTGTATGTTATACAACCACATACATGCCTCTTTCTTCACCATCATTCATCTTATTATTTTTGTGTAATAATTCACTTATATCTGACAATGCATTGGGTTTCCAAGTTTGTAGATCCTTTGGGAGGAGCTTGCCTAGCTTTCTCCTGTTGAGATACAGGTGGGTTCCAACTTCCAGAGAGGAGTAGCTTTCTACAGAACTAGCTCACTCTCTCATTCTCTTGCTCTCTCCCTCTCTTTTTCTCTTCCTATTCATTTATTGAGATAGTTTCTATTCTCAGTGAAACTGTCTTATATATAAGAGATTGCAATATCAGGCCTTGAAAGAATAGATTGTGATTTTTTCCCCTCTGAAATAAAATTTTACTAATATTATTGTAACATTATAGTATGTTTTCTCAAGAAAATATGCTTCTATGAATCAAAAAATACCTACCTTTACACAATGATCAAAAAACTATCTACTGCAGGTCATCAGTAAATTTTACTCAAGCTTTAAAAGAAAGATAGTATTCAAATTAGGAACTTTACAATAAGTCAGTCCCTTTCTAGGTCAGTATCTACAGAAGTGCATATCAAAATTAAATCTTTCTCTTGACTCTTACTTAATTGCTGAAA
>NW_006399894.1:3538581-3540496 GCF_000299155.1 Elephantulus edwardii
AACTTACTTAATTTAATTCTCAGCATAGATACAAGGATCAAATTGTAAGGGTCAAGATCAAGCTGAAACAAAGCAAACTTGCACATCCCTTTAGCTTCTATGACAAGTGAGGCTAGCAATTAAGGAATGTTTCTCAGGTGGGAGAAACATTTGAAATAAAGTGAGTGCCTCAGCCTATTCTGCTTTCATCCTGAATATTTTCATTGCTGGTCTAATTGTTAAGAGTTTTTGAGGGTGTTCCAAATCAAAGTAACCCTATGTCAAGTCCTGTACCACCTTCAGATTAAAAAAAAAATCCTTTCTTAACTACTAAAACAAGTTTAAAAATTCAGGCTCAGTACCCTCATTTTGTTGTTGCTATTAGGTGCCTTCAAGTTGAGTATGAGTCATAGTGACCCTATGAACAATAGATCTGAGCCCTGTCCTCTCCTGTGTCATCTTCATCACCCCTGATATACTTGAGGCCATTCCTGCAGTCACTGTATCAACCCATCCTGTTGAGAATCTTCTTCTCTTTAGCTGATTCACCACCTTTTCAAGGATGATGTCCCGCTCTAAGAGATAGCCTTTCCTACTAATGTGTCCAGTGTATGTGAAATGAAGCTTTGTCATCTCTGCCTCCAAGGAGCACTCTGGTTGCATTTTCTCCAAGACATACAGCTATTAGTTATTTTGGCAGTCCATGAGATGTTTAGTACTCTTCTCCAACATAAGAGCTCATAGAGAAGTGAAATGTCTTTTCATACCACCTTGGCAGGAACTTGGCTGCAATACAGGTCACTGTTTCTTGTACGCTACAGTAAACTTCTACCTAAAAGTGTCAGTCTAACTGAGGGAAGCTATCAACAATATGCACGGTTGATAAGCCTCCAAAAAAGCTTTCTGTCTCACATGCCAGACACACTCTCTGCTTCATTAGACAGGAGCAACAATTCTTCGTATAGATCAATGACAAGATCCAAATGGATTTTGTTTTTCTTTACCAATAACATGTGTTTACAACAATATATGTATGATGTCGTTGGACACTGTTTTTTGAGGGGAAAAAAGCTCAAATGTGTCCCATAAATTTGTTTTATGTCTGATTTTTCTCTTATTTTGTCCCTGGTGTTCTATAATATCTGTAATTCTGGTTCTTACGTCATTAAACAGATAAAAATGTTACAGAGATGACTCATGTTGCCTTTGTTTTGATTTTATAACATAAGTATAATATTATAAGGAAATTAATATAAGACTAGTAATGTAAGCCAGTGTTTTCCTTCACAAGACTTTTCTATACCTCTCAATAGAAAAGGAATCATTTAAGACTCTAAAATATCATGGTTTGCTAATTTGATTTTAGCTTTTACAGTCCCAGTTTTTCCCACATGTATTCTTTCCATCGTCTTTTTAAAATTTAATTTTTATACAATAATTTGTATATATAGTGGTTCATTCATGTGCACTATGTTTTATATGATCTTTAATTTACATTATGTTTTATACACTCATTGATATACATCATATTTTAAAAAATTCATTACTAATTGATCTGACCATAATTGTCTTTATGAGTCCCCAATGAATCTTTCACCTTCAATTTTAAATTTAAAAGGAAATTGAATAAATTAAAATTAATTAAAAAATAAAGAAGCAATAACTTTGGAAGTTGAGAACACACAGGCATTATATGTATTATTATTATTATTTATTCAAAATTGTTGTTGTTGAGTACCATCAAGTCAGACCCAACCCTTAGCCGACCCTCTAGCAAGTTTTCAAAGGTAATTAATTGCAAGGGAGGAGATTGCCCATCCTTTTCTATTAGTTGATTAAAAAATAGCTGGAAAAGTACGGAAAACCGCCAGAAATTCAAGCTGGATTCGGAAAAGTTCATGGTATGATGTATATCATAGCTGATGTTGGAAAGCTC
>NW_006399894.1:3540656-3541447 GCF_000299155.1 Elephantulus edwardii
AATCCCAGAATAATTACTCATATTTAAATGAAACCTACATCTGGACCAAGAAGCTGTTATCTGAACAGAACAAGAGAACAATGCATGGTTTTAAAAACAAAAAAGTGTCTTAGGGTTATATGGGTTTTTTATTCAAGAATATGGCTATATGAAGAAGAATGTGGCATCAGAACTGGAGAAGGCTCATCGGCACCCTGCATTATGCTGATGACACAACCTTGCTTCAGGACAATAAAGAGAACTTGAAACACTTACTGCTGATGATCAAGGACTACAATCTTCAATAAAATAAACATTTTCTCCAGTGGATCAATAGGCTACACTGTGAAAGATGGAGAGCAATTGAAATTGTCAATAATTTAATTTTACTTAAATCCACAATCAACACACCTGGTAATGTTGTTGCTCTTGTTAGGTGCTGTTGGGTTGAGTATGAATCATAATGACCCTATGAACAACGGATCTGAACCCTGCCCTATCCTGTACTATCCTCACAATCTCTGACACACTCAAGCCCATTGTGTCAATACATCTTGTTGAGGGTTTTCCTCTCCCTTTTACGGTATAAACTTTCCTAACAACATGTCCAAAATATGTGAGGCAAAATTTTGGCATCCTTGCCTCGAAGGAGCACTCTATTTGCACTTTTCCTGAGACTTGTATTTTTGGTAATCTATGTGATATTCTGTTGTCCATGGAAGATTATCCAAAAACGATTAGAACAGCACATCAGCAGAGAACTGCCGGAAGTCCAGGCTGGGTTTAGAAGGGGTCGTGGTACTAGGGATATT
>NW_006399894.1:3542482-3544197 GCF_000299155.1 Elephantulus edwardii
AAAATGACTCGGCACATAACAACAACAACAACAATGTGATATTCATTACAGCTGAAAGGCTTCATTTCTTCTGACATCATTCACTATTGCCAGAAATCAGATGTATAGCAAGTAATTGAAAAGACTGTGGCCTAAATCAGGAACATTTTAGTTGTCAAATTGAGTTTTTTGCTCCTGAGTAATTTGCAGACATCTCTGACTGCAGAATGTCCTAATGTACTATTTCTCCTGATCTCCTTAGTGCAAGTACCTAGTCTATTGATTGTGGATACAAGTAATATGAAATTGTTGACAATTCCAACCTTGTAATAGCCCTGTTAATAGAAGTCAAGAAATAAAAAGATATGCATTGGGAAATACACTGTTAAGGACTCCTTCAAAATGCTTCAGAACAATAATATCAGTTTAAAGACTAAAGTGTACCTGATTAAAACCATGATATGTTTGATTCCTAGGCATCTGAAAGTTAGACCATGACTAATGATGACAAATGAATTAATGACTTTGAATTTTAGTGTTGGATACAAGTACTACACACCCCATGGAATGCAAAAGCAACAAACAGTTTGTTTTTGAAAGAGTTCAACCAGGTTGCCCCTTAGAAGCAAGAATGGTGACATTTCATCTCACATACTTTAGGAATGTTTTCAGAGGAGATAAGTCTTGGAAAAATGGCATCACGCTGAAAGAAGTGGAGGGTCAAAGAAGGAGAAAAGGATTCTTAAGACGGATTGACACAGTGACTGTAAGAATAGGCTCAATTGTTGATCAAGGGGCGGTGCGTGCCCGTGGAGGAAGCGGGTGAAGACGTAGACGTGGCTCCTAGCACCCTGGGGGCAGCCCTCAAGCTGCCTCCTGCCCAGGCCTGGCACCACTTGCCTCCACGCTATGCTGACGCAGGCTGTGCAGGGCCACAGGACGCTCACGAAGAAGACCCAGAGAGCATCCTGGATGAGCACGTGCTGCGGGGTCCTGCGCACACCCGGCTGCCAGTTCCCCGACAGTGAGCACGCAGCCAGGCTGCCCGCCACAGTGGGCAGTGCAGTTGGGCACGGCAAACACACAGCCAAGACGGGGGCCAAACTGGCCACAGCCAGTCTGTTCCACCACCGGCACGCCCATCACCATGTGCACCATGGCGCTGCCAAACCAAAGGAGCAGATTGAGGCAGTGGCTGCCCGCCGTGTTCAGAGCAGCTGCCCGTGGACTCCAGAGATGCACAGCTATGCCACCAAGCCACGCAGGTTCCCAGAAAATGCAGGGGCAGCTCCCGCAGCTGCTGCTGCCACTGCTGCCACCACCACTGCAGCCACCACCACCGCAGCCACCGCAACCCCTGCTGCTACTGCTGCTGCCGCAGCAGACAATCTGGGTTTCAGTGGGAAAGCAAACGTGTCCAAGAGGCCTGTCAAGAAGGTTGAGGTGGGCCGGGGTGCAGCAACCTCGGAGGTGGCAGGCTCACCCGAGGGTGTGGAGAAGACACAAACTATACTGCAGTGGATCATTGAAGGGGAGAAAGAGATCAGCAGATACAAGAAGGCTGGTCACGGGCTTTCTGGAGTCAAGAGGCAACAAGTCCTTGAAGGCACCAGGGCACTGTCCATTGAGCGCCCTGGGGCCGTGCACCCCTGGGTCAGCGCCCAACTTCGGAACTCTGTCCAGCCTTCCCACCTCTTCATTCAAGACCCCACCATGCCTCCCAACCCGGCACCCAA
>NW_006399894.1:3545062-3546169 GCF_000299155.1 Elephantulus edwardii
CCACCCACAGCCCCCACGCCCCATGTAAATACGTCCATTTCTCAGGCAGGGCCGGCGGGCAGCCGCCCCAGCCCTCCTCACCCTCACTTGTACAATGTTCTTTTCAAAGGTACTTGGATAATAACAAAATAAAACATTTGTAAACCTTAAAAAAAAAATAGGCTCAATTGTATGAGAAATCATGATGATGGCACAGGATAAGGTAAGCTTCAGATTTATGTTCGTGATTTCTCTATGAACTATAGTGACCTCAATGTCACCTAATAATATCAACAACATTGAATGTTAAAGATATTTTAACATTTCTACTCTTCTTGACATTATCATGAGTTTATAAATTTGATTCCTTTGGTATGACTCCTACTATATAATAATAGAACAATTAATGTAATCACACACTTCAATGTTCACTGAATCAACAATAAGTCTATTCAATTTGTATGTGCCAGGCATTAAAAACTTAAGCTACACTAAAAATACAGTGGTTAAGAAATGGGAGATGAATTTCACTCACGTCGTAAGGATTTAGTAAGAGAAACATATGATAATGAACCTCTTGTATATAACAATTTAATGAATTGTTAAGTTATTATTATTGGGAACTATCAAATTAAGTAGAATTCAGAGATATCCTGTGTAAAACAGATCTGAATCCTGTCCTGTCCTGTGTCATTCTCATCATTCTGCTTTTCTTGAGTCCACTGTTGCAGTCCCTGTATCAATGTATTAAGTTGAGGCTTTGCCTCTCTTTCTACAATCCTTTACTGTTCCAAATATGATGTCTCCTTGGAAGTCATAGTTTATTCTAACAACATGCTCAAAGTATCAGGAACAGTGCTTTGTCATCTTTGACTACATGCAAAACTTTAGCTGCGCTTTCTCCAAGATACAACTGTTTGTTCTTTTGGCAATCCATGAGATATTCAATAGTCTTCTCCAACACCATAGCTCCAAGTCTGTCATCCTTATTCATTGTCTTGCTCTCAGCAGCATAAATGACTGGGGGAAAAAACAAACAAACCCAAAACCAAACTGATCAGGTATACTTTAGTCTTCAACTTAGCCATCATTGTTCCTCAGTAATTTGGAAAGTTGTCTGACTGCAGA
>NW_006399894.1:3547684-3565214 GCF_000299155.1 Elephantulus edwardii
ATACCATGGACTGCTAGGAGAACAAACAGTTTTGTCCTAGAGAGGGTGAAGCCAGAATGCTCCTTGGAGTCAAGGATTCTGAAGCTTGATCTGACATACTTTGGGCGCGTTACAAGGAAGGACTGGTCCTCAGGGAGGGACATCATGTTTGGGAGAGTGGAGGGATGGCACAGGAGAGGAAGACCCTTGGTGAGATGGATTGATTCTGTGAGTGGAGTGGTGGGAAAGAGTGTGTTTGAGATGGTGAAGTTGGCACAGGATAGAACGGTGTTTAGGACTCTTGTACATAGGTCGCTATGAGTCTAAAGTGACTCGATGTCACATAACAATAACAACATCCCATCTGTTACCTGAAACATATCAGTGCTATCCCATCTATATTAGCTGCAACATTTCAGACAGTATCCTATCAATTACCAGGTCCTAATTTTGGCCAATGCCTTTAGTGGAGCTTGAACTCCTTTTTTTATTACTATTAACCCTTGATTATACGATACTTTCTGAAATATTTCAATTATGACCAATTATTTTTATTATAGTGAGTCTTTATTTTTTTCCATCTTCTTTTGTTACTCTCTAGATCATTTGGTATTTTGCCCATAGATTTATCAATATTGTGACTTGTCACTTGAATTTCTTTTCCATTTCTTTTAGTCTGAGAAATGCCAACCAGTTCTTCCCTTTTTATTTACACTCTCTGCACATTCTAATACTTTGCTTCATCTTATCAAGCTTCATTTTGAAATCTATTCAATTCTTTTACCTCAGTATCTCTTCCCTTTGTTTTAACTCTTGAAGCTTGAGTGCAATTTTTAGAGTCTCTTATGACATTTCTATTTCATTTTATTTTCTCTTATGTCTTTGCAATAACCTTTCGTTCTCTTCAAGGATGACATCCTTGATGCCATTCAACAACTAATCTTGTCATTGATGATTGGTGTTTAATGTCTCAAAACTACAATCTAAGTACATTTTTAAATTCAGGTGTGATAAACTCAAGGTCATATTTTGGACCTTGTGGATCTCTTTTCATTTTCTCCAGTCTCAATTTGAGCTTGAACATGAGTAATTGGTGGTCTGTTTCACAGACGGCACCTGGCCTGTTTTTGACTGCTAACGCTGAACTTCTCCAACTAGTCCTTCAACCGTTGTAGTAGATCTAAGCCTTGTGCAGTTTATCAGGTAAAACACATGTATAAAGTTACCATTTGTGTTTTTAAAAAATAGAATTTGTTATGAATAAATTGTTGTTGTTGACTGCCATCAAGTCGAGCACAACTCATAGAGACTCTATGAACAAAAGACCTAATACCTTTCCATAGCTATTATCATTTCTCCAAGTTCATAGAGTTTCCAAGGCCATGCAGTTTAGGAAATGGATGTTACTCCTGCTTCCAAACTTGTTTTACAACTGGGAGCTCTACCAAACACTGTTCATTCTGGGAAACCATTCTGGTATTTGAAATCCCCATAGCACATGGTTCAGCATCATCACAAACACAGGTTACTTCATACGGCAAATTTACAAAGAGTAATGTGCAAAGAAGAATAGTGTTCCTCCAGAAATAACAGCACTAGTCTCATTTAGCTGTGTTTAAGTGTTGTCGAGTCGAATATGACTCAGTAAGCTTTGCACAAAAGACCTAAACTCTGTTCTATAACTAAAATCTTTTCTGTACATTTATAGAGCATAGAGAGTTTGTAGAGATTCCAGGGTCATCTAGTTTAGGATGTGGGTTCCAGTCCTACTCTCCAACATGGATCAGTCTGGAAGCTCATCCAAACACTGTACATAATGGGTAGCCATTATGGTATCTGACACAACTATAAGAAACAGTATTCAGCATCAGAGAAGTTGTTCATTACAGCAAATAGACAAATGATTGCTGTGTCTTTTAAAGAATAGTCATTCTAAAATTAATAAATTTGGCCCAAGGGCCTGTGGCCCAAGGGCTGAAGGAATTTTAAAGCCACACCCAATAGCAGGCCTCCACCCTTGGTGAAAGGCTCAAGGGCCACCTGCTGTGGTGGAAGACACAGAAAGAACAGTAACAAACATCAAACAAGATCCCACAAACTTTCTTATGTGAATGCCATCAAGGCAAGTCCACCATTAAGATGCTAGCTAGCAGCCAATTCCTAGAGTGGAGGGAGAGTCCAAGGTCCCAGGCACCAGGATGGTTCACAAACCCATCACCTCATTATAGATTTTAAAGCCACACTCTCTAGCAGGACTCAGTGAGCATATAAAATTCAACCATTTGAATAGTGTACACATATTATATTATGTAGTGTTTTTTGCCATAAAGGCAAATATATAGCATTTAATGGGAAAGAATGCTGATGTTTGTCTGTCTTAGGTTCTCTTGAGTTGTTTCTCACTCCTTATTATTCTTTATAAAAAAGAATAACATAGTTTTTTTTATCCCGTACCAGCCTCAAAATCTGCTTGGCTTAAATCCATTGTTGCAGACACTTTGTTACACCATCTTGTAGAGGGTCTTCCTAACTTTTCTTGACCCTCTACTTTCCCAAGCATAATATATCTTCATCTAGGAACAGTCCACTCTTGAAACACTCAGTAAGACATGAAGTAAGAATGAGCTAATAGATGACCGTCCAGTGGGTTTCTGAACTTGCAACATGCACAGAAGGATAAAGAGCCGCTGGTGGATGTCAACCACCAGAGGAGTAGTGTTTGGTTAACAGTGTAATTCCCAGTACACTAGGCCATCAGTACTCCATTCTAATAGCATAGGTAACTCAACTCTTACATGACCTTAACCATCACTGTCAAGGTTTCATAATTTAGGCTTTGAAAGGGAAAACATTTGTCCCTAATGCTTCCTCATACCACAGTCTTTAGTTAATATTTTGTGATCATTTCAACAAGTCACATCTCTTGTAAAATTCAAACTTCCTACACTTCTGTAGTCATAAGTTAGCATTTCCACACAAGATATGCACAACATCACTAGCATTCTTTTTCTGATACATTGTCTGTATCTATGTTATTGTTATGTCCTATCAGGTCAACTATGACTCATAAAGACCCTATGAACAACCTGTCAGATTCTTAATTTGTGCCAATCTCATCAACTTCACCATTTCTAAGCCCATTGTTAGAGTCAATGCGTCACTCTATCACATAAATAGAAGTATAAATTAACTTTTTTCAGTATAGATTATAGGTTGTTATAACAGCAAATATAAAACTTATTTCCCTGATGTTCTCATAAAAGTCTTTTGACACCTGTTTTGTTTAGTGATTCTATCATAGTTTTCCTCATAGCTATAGTAGTACATCTCACAAACAACGAAGAAAAACAGTGTCAGGAAAAGACATGGAATATCAGGACAAGACACTGGCCAGAGTGAAAGAAAATTTAAAGATAACAGTATAATCCTAAAGCTTCTACTGACTATTAGTCTTCTTCATTACATAACCTAAGGGTTGAAAGAATAAGTATTAATCCAGATCTAAATGTATTATAATTCAAGTATCCTCAGTCATTCCACTACTTTTAAAATCTTTATTAATTATACAAATCTGAATTGTGCTCAAGGCAGTGGGATTACAATGACAGACAAAAATAAACATACACATTGTATACAAACTTACTAGAAAAAAAGGTATACTAGTGAGACACTGATATATCTATGATTTCATTTTTACTTTCTTGTGAAGTTATGAAAATTGATCCATTCACTTAGTGAAAATTAATAACAGTATATTTTTTGACAGCTAAATGTATAAGAAAAGTATAAAAGAAACTAATTTCATTATTATAACAGGGAACTTGAGAGACTAAAGGTTAATTTAAGGGACTATTTACTTAATTCTATATTAAAGTTTACTCTATGTTGAAGAAATATATTTAATATTAAGATAAAATCACTATTACATAGTTTTAACAAATGTAATAAGAATAAAAGTGTGCTTAGGCTCAATCTGGTGAGTACCATAAAAATTGCTATTTGTTATATGGAAATCTTATGTTCTATTTTACTCATTAAAATAAAAATCAAGACCTTGACATTTGCTTTTATGTTAATGACATGATACCCTTCATTAGAACCCCTGGCTGAAGACTTGGCTGATTTGAGTCTCAAGTTTTATTTGATCTCCCTTCACCAGCTGTGCATCCTTGACAGAGAGAAAGGAAGGAGGGGAAAGTGAGGAGTAAAGGAGTTTGTCTATTCATATTTCATAAGACCTTCCATTGTGAGCTCAGTGGTTGCCATCAGAGCACACACCCAAGCGCAGCATCCTTCACACCTCAAGGACACTAACATAGAATCAGGGTCAAGACATGCAGCATGACAGAGACTTTGAAGTCTGCATTTCTGGGACACATAGACACAAAAGTATTTGATCACTTATGGCCTCTATAACTTTTGAGGCAATGGACTGAACCACATGTGAACTGTCTGCTATCATCATAAATACTATGTCCAGGATACTACATTTACTACTTCTTCAATCTGTGAAAAAAAGCAAAGCAAGGGAGCTCTGGTTACCTAGTGGCAAGAAGTTGCACTGCAATCCTAAGAGGTATGAGTTTGAATCCACCAGATGCTCTGCTGGAAAAGGAGGGGCAATCTCCTCCTGTACCAGTCACATGTGATTTGATGGTACACGTACACAAAAATAATTAAAAATGTTAAAAAAAAGAAAGCAAAGAGCTGAAATTTGGTAGCACAGTGACAATTGTATAAAAAGCTGGTTGGTCCTTTCCTTCTCTAATTCATCAGTGATGCCCTATTACAGTAACCAAATAAGATTTAAGCACAATTTCAATATAAGACCTAAGAGAGTGTTGATATTTTAACAATGTGATCTGCCTTCACACAAATAACTTTCCAGTGCAACAATGATTGACGCAAATTCTGAAAAACCTCTTTGCCAATACAGTTTATAGTGATCAAAATACAGGCAAAAATAATTCATGGTAGGTAGAATCTAGTTTAAATTAGCATTGATTTAACACATGAAAAGTTCACACCGAGATATCTTGAAATTAATTTAATGAATAGATCTAATTTAATCACTTTTCTATCTAACCATTTGCCCAGTGTAGTGAACATTTAGTCTACTGTATATTAGTGAAATAGCTGGTCTTTTTAATTAATGCTAGAAACAACAAAAATTGATCATCTACAGCCTCATGATCAAGTGAACTCATAAAACACCTGTATATATTTTGAAAAGCAAATTAAGTTAAAAATGTTAGTGCCTAATTGCAAATGTGATTCAAAGAGCTTGAAAAATAGCATAACATAAAAGTGTGCTGCTTTAGTTTTCAAATGTTTTTCCTGGTTGTTTCAGGTTGAGTTCTCCTAAGAAAGATACTGTGAAATAAATATTTGCAAGACTTTCATTAAGTTTGTTCTCCCCCAGCGGCTTGGAATATGTAAGAAGTAGGTGCCAGAATGGACACAAGGAAAGGTTAAGTTGTAATATGGACAAAATAGGAGATCAGTAAAAACCTGAGCGAACTCTGAAGCTAGAGTTATTATGATAAGGTGAAGGGACTGTTTTCTTTTTCCCCTCCATGTCACCCAGACACTGTACATATACTATCTAGTGAAAGGAAAATTCTCCAGTTCTCTAGAGAGTTTTCAGCTAACAATCCCTCCTTTAGCTGGAGGAAAAAGCTTTAGTCATGAAAGGAAATAAAATGGAAGAGGATGAAGGTGGCACAAAGATTAATGTGTTCTTTTCCTAAGCACCAAGTCCATGTTTCTGCTTACTGATATTTCTTCCTGGTTCCCAACTTTTGCATACTCTTCACCCATTATTATTTATGCATCTTGGTTGTATGTTTGATCGATATCTGACTGCAAAATGTTGGTAGAAATCATCTATTTCCTCCTCTTTGACTCTTGTTGTTGGTGCATGAATTGTTGTTGGTGCATGAATTTAAATGACAGTGGTATTACATGTCTTCCTTGTTTATGCACAGATATTATCCTGTCACTCACAATATTGTATTTCAAGATGGATCTAAAACTAGCGTTTTTAACTGTGAAGCAACCCCATTTTTTCTCACCTTTTCCTCTCGGGCTTAGTAGATCATGTGATCATCTGATTCAAAATGCTCCAAGCCAATCCATCTCATTTTAACAATATGTTCCATTTCTTTCTAAATAATGACCAGTTTTCTTACAGCCAGGCTTTTTACTTTTTACATTCCAATCATTAGTTTCTACTTACAATTGTTCCTCCTCCTTTGTGTTTCCAAATTTGAGAGCTCAGCCTCAGTTGCCATATCTACTGTAAGTGTGCTGTATTGCACATAGGGCTTTCAAATATTTTGAAATTGGATGGCCCATATTTCTTCCTGGCCTGTCTTGATTCGAATGCTTCATTTTAGAACACTATCTGTCAGACAAGAATTTTACCAATAGGAACAGATTAAAGATACTTCCTTCCCCTTACAGAAATAACTAATATATTCAATTTGCCCACCGCCCACCCCAGCAGGTGTGTCTTATTCCCTTCCTTTTCCTGCTACATCTTCATCCCTTGCACTCTTGCCTACCCAGTTAAGCAATATCCACTAGGCCAATAAAGATTTCTCTATGTTTTTGTTAAGTGCATAGTCACCCTATGAATGAAAGACTTGAACACTTATATAACTTTCATTGTTTCTCCACATTCATAGAGTTAAGACTACAAAATTATATAGAATTAGAACATAAATAGAAAACATCAAGATGTAAAAGAACATTGTTAATAGTCATTGTCACATAAATATGAAATGGGAACTGTCAGAGAATAAAAATAAGATGTGTGTGACAGAAATGCAATAAATGTTAAAAAATTTGTAGCAATAAAGTCATAAAGTAAAGTTGATACATATTTGACAGTTCAAAGTTTACTGGAGACCAGCAAGAACCCATCAAAAGATCACTACTTCTTTATTTATGTGTAGATGGAAGAATTGACATTTTAAGACATGACCTTCTTTCTAAAAACTATAGCAAACTGACCTTTCTCAATAATGCCATAGGTTTTTTTAAATTTTTTTTCTAGAAATTTTTTCCCTAGTGTAGGCCATCAAGATGTTTGTTTTTGCTGGCAGGCATGTTGACCAATAGCTATTAAAAAACAACAACAACAACAACAAAAAACCCAAAACCCGATGTTTTAAGAGTTAATGGAAAACTAATTTTATTGATCTTCTCAAAAGACTGATTGAACTTGAACATTTTGGAGTTTTTCTGCAAATTTCCTAACACCTTTACTGTTCTCCAACACATAGATTTAAAATAATATGCTAAACTTCACACTTGATCTAAGTATAGGGCCAATTTTCACACCTGTATAGGTTAATTCAACTCTTTAACTACTGAACTTATAATATTAGAACAAGAGTAAATGAGTAGGTTAAATTGTATTGAAATAAAAAGGAATCATCATAGCAAAGAAGACACTACTGTCATTGCTTCCATCTTTACTGATATTGTTCATTAAGTATAATGTTTGAGGTACTGAGTTTTTAAAAAAGATTAATTAATTAAATATTCACAATAATATTATTAGTTGAGACCTAATTCATTTTTAGTATCACAGCTTAAGTGGTGGAGTCTAGGGCTTGTGCCTAAGGATCACAGCTGTAAGTAGAGGAATCTAGGGCTTGAACTCAAGTTATTTATCTCAAAGATATTTAAAATTATATAACTTATCGTGCTGGAGTAAAGCCTACTTGGCACAAAAGCTCATAATCATTAACTATTAGCTGATAGGTTCACATAAGTAATTTTAAACAAGAATTAAAATTTAGATAATTAAGCACACAAAAATGTTCTGAAAAATCTAAATAGCTACCAAAAAAGAAATGAAAAGAAGAACAAGACAAAGATAAGCCTTGAACCATTCTGTATCTCAACAACCTCTTGGTGTTTGTGCTGATATGATACATCTTTAACTCACTAACATTCCTCCCCTGCCCACACCTGATGATCTCTCCCTATGTTCTTTGAGAAAAGACAATGAAAAGAAAATGTGTTTCTTTCTCCTAAGAACAGAACTACCATTCTACCTTCAAGTATAAACACATACTTTCTATTTCTTATTAAAGTGAATATGTTATTTTCTCTTTATTTCTCCGTCTTATCATTTGATCTGCTTGTCCTTTGGATCTCATCATCTCTCATGCAGCCAAGATCTTAAGTCCTGAAGCTTTCTATCCTCAGTATTCCATCATAAATTTCCTTTTTGTTCAAACAAAACTAAGCAAGAAACCTCTCTTGCGGTGTCAAGGTATTTTTTGTGCATTTTTGTTTCTTTTCCTCTCCCCCACGATCATCAAAAAAGGAATGTCAGCACCTGTCAAATCTATTTGATTCATCATTCATACTCTTTCTATCTTCAAACTCGTCTTTGAGAATTTGTCCTGCTAACAACAATGAAAGTTTCTTTTAAAGGTCACTCGTGATTCCAATTTGTTAAATCCAATGATTATAATCTTCCTATCATCTTACACAATTCAGTATCCTGAATATATTTTATTACACCTTGCTTCCTACAATGTACTTTCTTTGTTTAGATGTATCTTAAATTAGAAATTGCTTTCCATTCTGCCTCAGCTTTGCTATTTATTAGTATCATTCCTTTGTTCTTCCTCTACCAATCATCTTTAATGGTCTGTGGGCATTCACTCTCCTCTACTCTTTTTTTGAAGATGATCTCACTTAATCTTAGACCTTTAATCATGATCTGTAAATTGATAGCTTCCAATTTTATAAATTGTGAAGGAATGTATTCCCTGATTTATAAATTTAAAAATATCTGTTTTTTTGTCATCTCTCCTTTGATAAGAAGAAAGAGAAAACAGTCTTTGATATCTGGCAGTCAGTCTGATATTCCTAGAAATTGGTCTGAGCAATGAATAAAATTTATTATCTACTGGTATGTTCTACAGGTGTGCTTTTGCTAGAATACATTAACAACCTTTGTTGTGCACCCAAAATCAGCACATTGACAGCTCGATTACTTATCTGCATTTTTTCTGTAACTACATATCTGATACTCTACTCCTTCCAAAGTTCTTTTTTTTTTATTTCTATTTTTCCCAATTCAGTAAACAGTAACATATTTTATACAGTGGGTTTGGATAATAGGCTGAGAGTAATATTTTATGGTTCCCCCACCTCATTTTCTACATAATCACACCTACTTGATCAGGCTCCCTTTTTGATTCCACTTAAAAAAGAAATGTAGCATACTCTTTTACAATCTCTCATGATAATAGCCTTTAATTTAATCATTATTTTTAGACTAGGTAATACAGTGTCTTCCTTAATCATTTTTGTCAAAACCTCTGGCGTCTGCAGTATATTCCCCATGCGAAGCCTGAGTAACAAGCACAATGATAGTATTCCACTGTTTCAGTTCCTGTAATGACTTAGATTTAGAACTACACTAAATGTAGGGTTCCTGCATGAATGGCTTCTGAGTGCTTCTACGATAATATCTTGAAAGGCTTTTCTTTTATTTCCTTTATTTCAACCACTCTAGCCTTCTTTGTTTCTTGAACATATCTAGTTCTTTCCTGACACAAACTCTGTGCACGTATTTTTAACACTGTCAGGAACTGTCACCCATGGCAAGCTCCCTCACTTAATTCAGCTTCTTGTCCAAATATCATTTTCACAAGGAGAGTTTCCCTTACAACCACATCTAAAATAGTATACTCCACCTAAATAACTCTGGATTGTTTTATTTATTTATTCATTTTATTTTTGTAACAGTGTTTAAAAACATGAAATTATTCATTAGTTAGTCAATTTGGAAATCTGTAATTAAAAGAGATGTATAATAGGGTATTATGGTTATCACAAGAGTCCACAATTAAGGTTGCCTAGTGGAATGTAATTGGGGCGGTGGAAGGTGTGCGGGGGGGATTGTGTACCAGGGAAGGAGTGTTTCTTTTACTTTTAAAAGAGAGGAGCAAACTGGGGTGGGGGGATGGCTGGGCGGGAAGAGAAGTGCAGCAATGAATGAATGGAAATCCAAAATCTCTGTAAATGTTCATTAAAATTATTTAAAAAAAAAAAGAAAAGAAAAGAGAAAAAAAAACCCAAAAAATTTCCTATGCAGCTCTCCCATGCCAGGTTGCTCATTATTTCTAATAGGTAGAACAGTGCTTTGCATAGAAATTCGTGAATTTTTTCTCCTTTATCTTTAAGGAAAGATTTATTATATGTATGTAGATTAAATATCCCAATAGTAGTTGTTATTGTTGTTATGTGCCATCGAGTCAAACGAATCATAGCAACCCTACATACAACAGCCCTAAACTCTACTCTGTCCTGTGCCAATCTCACTGTCTCTGACACTCCCATCCTGATTACACCAGTCACTGAATCAATCCACCTCATAGAGGGTCTTCCCCTTCTGCGCTGTCTGTCCACCCTCCCAAGCATGATGTCCTTCTCCAAGGACTGGTCTCTCCTTACAACATGTCCAAAGTATGTTAGATGGAGGCTCAGAATCCTTGCCTCCAAAGAGCCATCGGGTTTAACCCTTTCCTGGACAAATCTGTTTGTTTTCCTAGCAGTCCATGTTACTCTTCAATACTCTTCTCCAGCACCACAGCTCAAAGTCATCTATTCTCCTTCTATCCTCCTTGGTCACTGTCCAACTCTCTGATGCATAACAAGTGATTGCAAAGACCATGCCTGTATCAAATGCACCTTAGTTTCCAGAGAGACACCATTGCTCTTCAGTACCTTGGAGAGGTCCCTAACAGCAGACTTTCCCATGGCAATAAGCCTTTTAATTTCCTAGCTACTGGTGCCAGAAGTGTTGACTGTGGAGCCAAGCAAACTAAAGCTGTGAACAATCTCAATCTCTTCACCATCCATCCTGATGCTGCCAATTGGCCCAGTGGTGAGAATCTTTGTCTTCTTGACATTGAGCCTCAATCCATATTGGAGGCTGCAGTCCTTGACCCTCTGTTGCAAGCACTTCAGGTCCTTCTCAGTTTCAGCAGGCAGGGTTGTGTCATCTGCATAACTCAGATTGTTAATAGATCTTCCACCAATCTTGACCTCACATTTCTTGACCCCTCATAGAGCCCAGCCTCCCAGATAAGTATATTAAATATCCCAATAGTAGATGAAATAAAATGTAGTTTTTCTGACTATTCTATCTGCTGGGTCGTTCCCAATGGCTTACTAAAGACAAGACTGATATCCTTATTTGCATTCTAGACCCCTGAGGAAACATTAGCACAAAAAGTCATGGACTATCAACAGTTCACAGCATAGCTTTAGGCAAAGTTAACTGCATAATGTAACCCATCCCTTAGGTAAATAAGCATTAATTGCTGTATGAAGTATAGACCACATGCAGAAGAGTGGCTCTCTCATACCCCAAGAAAGTAATCACAGCTACAATTAAGAAAGATTATTAAATTAAAGAAGAAAAATGGTATCAAAGAAAATAATTTTAATCTCAAAAAATAGTTTATCTACATAAATTAAAAACTATTTTTGCTGCCTTCAATATGGATTGAAGCTCAACATCAAGAAAACAAAGATTTCACCATTGGGCTGACTGACAGCATTATGATCGGTGGTGGAAAGATTCGATTTGTTAACAACTTTAGTTTGCTTGGCTGTACAAACAACAAACACTCGTTGTACCAGGAGCCAGAAAATCAAAAGATGAATTGCATTGGGAAAGTCTGCTGTCAGGGACAGCTCCAGAGTAATGGTAGAGCAACGATGTTATTTTGGAGATTAAGGTATACCTGATCCAGGCCATAGTCTTTGCAGTTACTTTCTATGCTACAGAAAGGTGAACAGTCACTAGGGATGATAGAAAGATAACTGATGTCTTTCAGCTATGGTGCTGTAGAAGAGTATTGCATATACCATGAACTACTAGGAGAACAAACAAGTTTATCCTAAAGAGGGTGAAACCAGGTTACTGCTTGGAGGCAAGTTTTCTGAAGCTTCATCTGACATATTTTAGACACGTTACAAGGAGGGATCAGTCCCTGAAGATAAACGTCATACTTGAGACGGTGGAGTAACATAACAAGAAAGGAAGACCCCAGAGATGGATTGATCCAGTGACTGGGGTAATGAAGGTTGGTGTGTCAGAGAAAATAAGGTTGGCAAAGGATAAAGGAGACTTCAGGGCTATTGTACATTGGGTCACTGAGTCGCAAATTACTCTATGACATATAACAGCAACAACAACAATTTTCTATTTGAATTAATATTCAATTTCTAAAAGCACTGGTTCAAGAAAGGTATTTGAATATAAAAAAATTAATATGTTGTTGTTGGTAGGTGCCCTTGAGTTGAATACAACTCATAGCGACTCTATCATCAACAGATCTGAACCCTTTCTTATATTGTGCTATCAGAATAAATTTTTACATTACAAGCCAACTGCTATATAGAATTTTCTCTTTCACTAATCATCTTTTAAAGCACAATGTCCTTTCCCAATGAATATAGACTCCCTTAGGCACATGCTCAAAGCATGTGAGATGAAGCTTTGTAATCTCTGCCTCCAAAGAGCAATATTACTTCACTTTCTCTAATACATATTTGTTCTTTTAACAGTCCATGTTATATTCAGTCCTCTTCTGCAATAGTATAGATCTAAGGCATCAAGTATTCTGCCATTCCTATTCACTACCCAGCTCTCAGATGCATGGCAAGTATAGGAACAGCTATGGCTTAAAGTGCATGTTGCAGAATATATACACACACACACACACAGCCTTTAGTATGGGTTGCTTCTCAACATCAAGAAAATGTTCACTCCCATTCATGGATTGATAGGCAATATCACTGTAAGATCGAGAACAACTGAAATTGTTTATAACGTCATCTTACTTTTATCCACAATCAACATCTTTGATACTAACAATCATGAGATCCAGAGACATATTGCACTTGGAAACTGTGCAGTCAGAGACCTCTCCAAATTACTGAGGAGCATTAATGCCAGTTTCAGAAGTGAAATGCACCTGATTGAGATTATAATCTTTTCAGTCATATTCTATGCATCTGAGAGCTGAACAAGTCAATAAGTATGACAAACGAAGGCTTGAAATCTTTGAACTGTGGTGTTGGAAAAGAGTCATGAATATTCCATGGCTCAACTAAAGAGCAATCAGGTATGTTTTGGAGAAAGTGCAGCTAGAGTGCTCTTTAGAGGCAAAGGTGATTAAGCTTTTTCTCTAATACTTTGGACAAGTTGCTAAGATAGGCTATTCCTTGAAAAGGTTTTTGCTATTAGGTGCTATTGAGTTGACTCATAGCAACCCCACGAACAAAAGATCTGAACTTGGTTCTGTCCTGCACCATCCTCACACTATCTGACACACAAGAGCCCATTGCACCAGTCACTTTCTCAATCCACCTGGTTGAGGACCTTCCTCTCATTCACGGACCCACCACCTTCCTAGCATCATGTCCTTTTCCAAGGAATAGCACCTCCTAGCAACATGCCCAAAATATGTGAGATGAAGCATTATCATTCTTGCCTCTGAAGAGCACTCTGGCTGCACCATCTTGAAACCATATTTGCTCTTTCTCTTGGTCATCATGGGATGTTCAGTGCTCTTCTCCAACACCACAGCTCAAAGACATCAATTTTTCACTGTCATCCTTATTCACTGTCCAGTTCTCTGATGCATAAGCTAGTAGTAATCAGAAAGACTGTGGCCTGAATCAGACTCACAAACTGACATCATTACTCTTCAATAGTTTGCAAAAGTCACTAACTGCACATTTTCCCAGTGCAATGCGTCTCATTTTCTGACTGCTGTACCAAGGTGTTAATTGTGGGTCCAAGCAAGATGAAACTGTTCACAGTTTCAATCTTCTCTCCATTCATCATGAACAGAAAGAGGAAGTAGAAGCTGCATTGCAGGTATTTGCAAAAAAATAAGGCCCTAGAAATGGGATACCAATTTACTTCTTTCAATTAACAGATTCAGCTTTGGATGCAGTCACTAGTCTATGCCAGGAAATTTGGAGGGCAGCTGACTGGCAAAAGGATTGGAAGAGGTCCATATTTGTTCCCATTCCCAAGAAGGGTGATCCAACTGAATGTGGAAACTACTGAAAAATATCATTGCTATCACATGCAATCAAAATACCACTGAAGATCCAAATGGCTAGAACACTATATAGATAGGGAATTGCCAGAAGTTCAAGTGGGATTTAGAAGAGGTTGTGATGCCAGGAATATTATGTCAGATGAATCCTGGCTAAAAGTAAAGAATAAGAAAAGAATGTCTATTTGTGCTAGATTGACTATGCAAAGGCATTTGACTGTGTGACTCATATCAAGTTGTGGCTGACATTGAGAAGAATGGGAATCCCAGAGCACTTGTTTGTGCTCATGCTTAACCTATCCCTGGATCAAGAGGCCGTTGTACGAATGGAGCAGGGGAACACTGCATGGTTTTGAACTGGGAAAGGAATGTGTAAAGGCTGTAATCTATCTCCATACATGTTCAGTCTATACGTTGAGCAAATTATCCAAGAATATGGACTCTTTGAAAAGGAATGTGCCATCACGATTGGAGGGAGACTCACCAATAACCTGCGTATGCTGATGATGCAACACTGCTTGCTGAAAGAAAGGAGGACTTAGAAAGGTGGAGCGTTAGGGGAAAAAAGGACGACCCTCAACCAGATGAACTGACAAAGTGACTGCAGAAATGGACTTGAGTCTGTAAAAATGATGTAAGGTAGCACAGGATAGAAAAGGGTTCAGACCTGTCATTCACTAAGTCATGAAGCGTCATTCTTCAGGTGACAACAGTAAGAACAAGAACTATCTTCATAATAGTTTCTTATTCTGACAGTCACTATATTAAGTGATTTATTTTAAATGATTCTTTTAATTTCTACAAGGCATGCACGACCATTATCACGGTCTTTTTACAGATCTCAAAATTACGGCACAAAAATCATAATTTTCTGACAGATCTAGATGTGAAAACATGTAGTGTAACCTTACAGTCTGTTTTTCACATTTGTTTTATCTACCAGATAGTCTTTATTCTCTGGTATTTTCCTCCTCACTCCATGAACTTTGACTTTATTGTTGTAGGACTTCTTACAAGACAGAATTTAAGAGCTATGGAAAAGAGAGGAATGAGATTATCTGAAGCTTGTTCTGATTCATAATTAAGCCAATCTAACCAGCTTTCTAAAGAGAGTAACTCAAGTTGCTGACCATGCTTCTTCAGCCTCCTACCAGGAAACTGATGCTAAGAACACCAGGACCTATGCATAACCAGCATTGACTCTGGAGCAGAAGAAGGGGATGTCTGACCTTGAATATCACATCGTTGCTCAATGCAAGGGCATCTTGGCCATAGATGAGTCTACCAGTCTGCCATCCAAGATCTTCTACCACCAGTTTCTGCTGATTATCGCATGAACCCCTCATCAGAGATGTCATCCTCTTTCATGGAACTCTCTTATCAGAAAGCTAAGGGTAGGCATTTCTTTCTCCAAGTCATCAAATGCATCAAGATAGACAAGTGTGTGGTATTCCTGGCAGGAACTAAAAGTGAGACCACCATCCAAGGGCTAGATGAGCTGCCTTAGAGCTGTTACAAGCTCAAGAAGGATGAAGCTCACTTTGTCAAGTGTTGTGTGTTGGAGCTTGGGGAACATATACCCCTCAACCATTGCCATCATAGAAAATACCATCATGCTGGCCTGTTATGCTAGCATCTCCCAGCACAATGGCATCATACCCATTACAAAGTCTGAGGTAACCCCTACAGGGACCATTACTTGAAGTGCTATCATTGTGTAACTGACAAGGTGCTGGTTATTGCTTACAAGGCTCTGAGTGAACACCACATCCATCTGGAAGACACTTTGTTGAAGCCTAGAATGGTAACCTCATGCTTGCACACAGTTTCCTCATGTGAAGATTGCCATGGAAACTACAGCACTGTGCTGCACTGGGCCACCCCCTGTTACTAGGATCACCTTCCTGTCTGGAAACCAAGGCGAGTAAAGAGGCATGCATCATTCTTAATGCCATCAACAAGTGTTTTCTCCTGAATCCATGGGTCCTGACCTCCTCCTATGGTTGATTCCTGCAGGTCTCTGCCTAAACACCTGGGGTGGGAAGAAAGAGAACCTGAAGGCTGTCCAAGATGAATATATCAAGTGAGCTTTGGCCAATAGCCTCACCTGCCAAGGAAAGAATACCCAAGCAGTCAGCGAGTCCTTCTTTCCCTCTCTATATACCTACATAATGGAGGGATTCTAAGGCTCTAAACACTCCAGACATCAGTGTCCCCCTAGACTTAACACTTAAGGACAGTGACTCCTCTGGGGGTCCAGGATGACATTTCCTATCACTCTTGATGCCCTTGTGATACTAGTGTGTGGGCTTGCCTCTGTGTGCTGACTCCCTCACCTTTTCTAAACTACTTCTATTTAATAACTATGTAAGAAGGAGAGGAAAGATTAGCAAATCCATTACTGTTTAGTAAGTTAAAATTCTTAGAAATATTGTAGGACAGAGAGCTGCCTAAATAGTGATTCCAAAGTTTTAAATCTTTGCAGAGCAAAACCTCCACACTTTTCTCCAGAGAACCTGTTGGTGGATATAAATCTTTTTGTTAATAATAGCATACTTGACAATAGTACAATAGCCAAGAAATCCACCAGATAAAATACCCAGGGCTCAACCATTTCTCTTAGTCTTGCACACATCATATTTCTTTACTAGGGCAATAATTAAGGAATGTTTATGATAAAATAAAAATCCATAATGCTTTATACAATTTACATTCTAAAATTTTAAAATCAAAGGAAATGGTGTGTGCATTAGAAAACATATGAATTGATTTTTCTCTAAGTTAAAGAGAACAAAACCTGTTTTTTTTAAAAAAGGTATCTTTCAAAATTGATTGCCATTGATTCAAAGTCACTCACAAATGGCACTCCAGAGTGTTTTTAGAGGTCGCAAATTGCACAAGAGGACACGGCCCTTCTTTCTCCCTCAAAGTAGTTAGGAATTCAAATCACCTGCCTTTGAGATGGTAGCATTAGGTCATGAAATGGGTCCTGCTTCATGGGAAAAAGTTGGGCAATCTCTGCCCATGCGATTACTGCCTCTGAAAACCTGCTAGAGGTCCATCTCTGAGTCTGTTCATACTTGACGGTACACAACAACAACAACATTATTTAGGTATAACTGGCTTTCAGTACAGATGAGCTACTTTACATTTTAATATCTATTTAACAGTGAAAATAATATCTTTTTTAAAAGTATCTTTATTTTATAGTTAAAACAAACCAATCTTATATTTATGTGATTCCATGCATTTTAACCACACACATTTGTACATTTTGGGATTCTCCTCTCCCAAAGTAGCTGTTGTTGTTGTTGTTATGTGCCATCGAGTCACTTGTGACTCATAATGACCCTATGTATAAGAGCTCTAAACATAAAGAAAAAAAGAGCCCTAATCACCGTTCTATCCTGTGCCAACCTCACCATCTCAAACAC
>NW_006399894.1:3571024-3571874 GCF_000299155.1 Elephantulus edwardii
GAGGGACATCATGCTGGGTAGAGTGGAGGGACAGCGCAGGAGGGGAAGACCCTCTATGAGGTGGATTGATTCAGTGACGGGTACTCGGGATGGGTTTGTCAGAGGCAATGAGATTGGCACGGTTTAGGGCTGTTGTACATAGGGTCGCTATGAGTCGCAAATGACTCGATAGTACATAACAACAACAACAACAAATAATTAATATTCATACTTAAGTAGCATTTAAAATACACTAATAAATACATGTATATATCCATTTATATATAATAAAATATAGTATTTTAAAAATATGTAGTGACAAGATTTTCAGTTGTTAAAACTCACATCTTAACCTTGTTTTAAATCCATTATAAATGATTTGATATAGATTGAACAAGTTTTTTGTGTTGATACAATATTAATCACTGATAAAATGGATTTTGGTGTGTATATCCAGTCTGGAAGGTCTGCTACACTGGTAGTAAGAAGCTGCACTGCAATCCCAAAGGCACATGATTCAAATCCACCACCTATTTTAAAGGAGAAGGATGGGCAATCTCCTTCTGTGTGATTTATTAGTGTGATTTATTATCTCTGAAAACCTGCTGAAGGGTCAACTATGAGTCAGTCTGACTCACAGAAACACAACAACAACAACGTATCTATTCAAATAACTACATCTATTGGAATAGGATTCTGGAAATTTAAAATATTGAAACAGTGAGACTTTCAAATTGACAAATACTTGAATATAGAAAGAGATTAGAAATTTTCTCATAAATAATCCAATAGAAAAATGGGCACAGGATATGAACAGGCACTTCACCGAAGACGACATTCAGATGGCTAACAAACACATGAAGAAATGCTC
>NW_006399894.1:3571974-3578064 GCF_000299155.1 Elephantulus edwardii
GAATCGATCCATCTCATTGAGGGTCTTCCTCTCCTGCGCCGTCCCTCCACTCTCCCAAACATGATGTCTCTCTCCAAGCACCAGTCCAAAATATGTCACACAAAGCTTCAGAATCCTTCACTCCAAGGAGCATTCTGGCTTCATCCTCTCCAGAACAAATCTGTTTGTTCTCCTAGCAGTCTATGGTATATTCAACACTCTTCCCCAGCACCACAGCTCAAAGGCATCAATTTTCCTTCTATCATCCCTATTCACTGTCCAACTCTCTGATGCATAGCACATAACTGAGAAGACTGAATCACGTGCACCTTATTCTCCAGCCTGTAATCATTGTTCTTCAGTACTCTTGAGAGGTCCCACACAGCTGACTTTCCCAATGTAATTCATCTCTTGATTTGCTGGCTGCTGCTATCAAGAGTGTTGACTGTGGAATCCAGCAAACTAAAACTGTTAACTATCTCAATCTCTTCACCATCCATACTGATAATGAATTTCCTCTTTTCTGCAAATTAAATGACAATAAAAACTTGATTCTTCTTTGGACCCTAGTTTCACCTATTGTCATTCTGATTAAATTTTGTTGCCAAAATTAGTCTTAACATCCCTGCTACCAGCAGTAAAGGTATCAGGAGACTTTTTGTAGTGGGAAAATCTGCAATTAAGGACTTCTCCAAATTATTGAGGAATAATGATGTCACTCTGAGGACTAAGATGTGTCTGATTCAGACCACAGTCTTTCCAATCACTTGCTATGCATCTGAGAGCTGGACAGTGAATGAAGATAACAGAAGAATCAATGACTTTAAGCTGTGGTGTTGGAAAAGAGTACTGAACATCCCATGGACTGCCAAAAGAACAAACAAATATGTCTTGGAGAGGCTGTAGCCAGATTTCCCTTTGGAGGCAATGATGATGAGGCTTCACCTCACATACTTTAAGCATGTTGCTTGGAGGGGCTATATCTTGGAGAGGCACACAATGCTTGGAAAAGTAGAGGGTCAATTAATGAGAGTGAGGTCCTTGACCAGGTGTATTGACATGGTGACTGCTGCAATAGGCTCTAATGTGTCACGAAGTGTGAGGATAGCACAAGATAAGACAAGGTCCAGATCTGTTGTTCATAGGCTCACTATGGGTTGTACTCAACTTGATGGTACTTAGTAACAACAAAAAAATTGCTCTTATGTATATCAATAGCATCATTCTTGAAGTATGGAAATCATATTGCATACATTTTTAGAAAACAAAGAGACTCATTTTATAAGACTTGCAGTTACCCTGATATGATCCATTCAAATACTGTGTATTAATACTTTTTTTAGTTGATAATTGAGAAATATTTCCCAGTAGATTGAGGTTGTTAACAATTACAGCTTACCCTTAGCTCCATAATCAACTCTCTTGGCAACAGCAATCAGAAAATAAAAAAAAATCCCCTGTTTTCACTGGGAAAATTTGCTGTCAGGGACCTTTCCAGAGAACTTAAAAGCAACAATGCCAATCTAGAGACTAAAGTGTTCCTGATCTAGACCATGGTTTTCAAAATTACTTGCTATGCATCAGAGAGCTGGAGAGAAGGATGACAGAAAAAGAACCAATGTCTTTGAGTTATGGTGTCAGAGAAGAGTCTTGAACATACCCTGGACACCAAAGGGGGGAAAAAAATTCTATCTTAGAGAGGATGAAATCAAGTTTCTCTTTGGAGAAGGATTTTTAAGCTCCATCTCACATGGTCTCACCAGGAGGGACCAGTCCTTGGAGAAGAACAACATGCTCAAAAGGTTAGAGAGACAGTGCTGGAGAAGAAGAGCCCAGATGAAATGGGTTGATACAGTAACTGGGGAAATGGGGGTAGGTGTGTTGGAATCAGTGAGACAGAATCAAGATAGGGCATGCTTCAGAGTTACTAAACATAGGGTTGCTGTGAGTTGTAGGTGACTTGACAGCACATAACAACCACCACCAAAAATTGAGCGCATCCAGCAAGTGTTTTCAATAGAAATTCTTTGCTTATGTTTTTTTCAACTATTTGCAGACTAATTTGACTGTTGCCTAATTACTTATTTTCTTTGATTCATGTCCCTTTTTGATATTATTTATTGTGAACCATTCTCTAATGCTTCTGTAGTGTTACCTAACGTTGGCTTTTATAGCCCTTACCTTAGTCTTCTCTGGTCTCCAGCTACCTTAAACAAATGTTTTTTCAAATCAAATCATCAAAAGCCTTGAGGCTAACATAAAACAATGCTTCTCTCCTTGGGTGGGAAGACTTGAGAGAGACTGGAGCAAGACCATGGTGAGAGCAACACCAGTGAGAAATCCTGGTGGCAGGATCCTAGAGATGGTGGTGGAAAGACTGTGGCTTTGCTGTGGAGAAATTGTGGTTAAGGGTAACCAGAGAAGCTTTCAGATAAAAGCCACAGTTAAAGGTTTTGCTGGATCATTGAAGGAGAAGCTGACTTATAACTAATCTGAAGCAAACATTGCTGGATGATTGAGGAAACCAGAGGCTTTGTCAATCTGTGTTGCAGAACTAAAACCAGAATTTTTACTAATTAAGTAATTGTGTTTTGATGTTATTCTAGTTGAGGGCTGCTAGACTAAACACTTCCCAATCCCAGTTTATTTCCCTAATAAAGCTTACTCTTGTTATCACAATTATGACTAAGCCTGTGAGTCAACAAAAAAGAAACCTCTTACTACTAATGTGGTTGTAGCTGATGTCAGTCCTGCTTTACAACAGTGGCCTTCTGCAATATTTGTCCTTTTGGGACTGAGATATTTTACTCAGCATAATGTCCTCCAGGGTCATCCATTTTGCGTAATATTTCATGAGTTCCTTGTTTTTCAATGCTGCATAGTGTTCCACTGTGTGAAATATATCAGAGCTACTCTATCCATTCGTTTCCTGATGGGCACTTGGGTTGTTTCCAGCTCTTTGCTATTGTGAACAAAGCCACATATCTGTTTGGGTGGCAGTTATGGTTTCTTTGGGGTAAATTCCCAGCAGTGGAATTGCTGGGTCAAATGGTATCTCTATTTGCAATGTTTTTGAGAACGTTCCATACAGCCTTCCATAGTGGTTGCACCATTTTACACTCCCACCAACAATGAATAACAGTTCCAGTTTCTGCACAACCTCGCCAGCATTTGATGTTTGCTGTTCTGCAAATTTTGCTATTCTTACTGGGGTGAGATGATATCTCATAGTTGTTTTTCATTCATTCTTTTTCTTTATTTAATTATGGGTATCTACTTTATTTTCATTGCAATATTTAAGTTTAAAATTACAGTGTGAACTACTTCAGAAGACAACTGAAAATGAACTTCAAAATTCATCCTTTGAAACAGTCCTGGGATTTCTCACTCTCTCTTCCAAGAACATCTCAGTTTCTGCAATACATGCACCCACACATACATATATTGGCACAGATACATACAATGTGTCCTATTTAATGTGATCTTTAACTCAATTGTTAAATTTTAAAATTGGTGGACATTTCAGTATAAATTTACCAAGGAATAAGCATCCCAGTAGACACTAGTTTAAAAACTGATCCTTTAGCTACAAATAGGTGTCAAAGGAAACAGAAGTGGGGGAACCCCTTATTTAAATTAAAACAATAATAATTATCATTTACTTTTCCTCAAAGTTACCCTAAATTGCTCCTTTTATTTCTCACTTCAATTCCATGAACATTTTTAAACCCATTTTCATTTTGACACTGCTAACACTTATTTTGACTTTATAATCTTCAAACAATTCTTTTTCCAAGAATTAATTCATAGATTAGATTAACATTCTCTGAAAATTATCAAGTTGGAATTAGCTGATCCTTCATTGTGTTTCCAACTTTTAAAGTGAATGAAATTACTCTTTTTCCTCTCGAGAAGCTATTGATGAATTCAAACCATTGGAGAGATAGGCCTATGAATTTCTTAGCAGTGAAACTCTACAGATTTGGTCAACAGAGCTAGACAAGAACTACTACGCTTGCTAGAACACTGAAAAACCGAGGAAAATCTAAAAAAGTCATAAGCAATAATATACATGAATCTGTGCTTCCTGTCTCTGTCTCTTGGCTTGCTGTGATGTTCCGCTTGTTCCCCTCTGCCCGCCCCCCTGCCCCCCATCTACAGTTAAAGAAACCAGGTGTAGTGGGTTAAGAGTTGAACTGCTAATTAAAAAAGTTAGCAGTTCAAATTCACTAGACTCTACAGGGATAAAGATGAGGCACATTGTTACTGTAAAAATGTGGAGATTCTCTTTCTCTTGGTCTGTGGAGTTATTTTAAGTCACAATTATTGACTGGAGAGCAATTAGTTTACCTTTGAGTTTTTATGGTTAGGACAGAATGTTGTACAAAGAATATATTAAGAAAAGTTATAAGGCTTGGTGTCTTCACCATTTAAGTTGCATGAGTCCATTCTAGCCTTTTGAACACTGTACTCATGCACTATCATACTGTAAACTGCTTTTTATTCAACACTCTACTACAAGATTATCTTTCAAGAAAAGATTTTGTTTAGAGCTAACACTTATTTACCAAGCACTGTGGCTTTGTATGTTTACTTATTCACAGAAATCCCTGACTGAGAGAGAAATTTGCACTTTTGCCAAATTCACTCCAAGGTCACTGATAAACTTTAGAACATTCGTTCCTCTGGCCGGCATCCAAACAGTCTAGTGACTATTGAAGTTTCTCTTTCCCCTTGTCTACATAATTTATTATGAAAGATACTTCAGATTAGACTCTTCAAGGTTTGAAACATCAAGACAAAGTTAATCAAATAGTTGTTCATTCTGTTTGCCTACTACTTTAAACTATTTAATTTCCAAAAGGTTTAAATGGCTATGAGCTGTCAAAGTCATTATTGTTCAAGGTAGTAGTTGGAAAATATAGACGATGTTAACATCTGTGTATCGTGAAGACAAAAAAGGTCAGAACAAGAATTGGAAAAAAGACAGCTATGAAATTGAGTCAAACGAAGAACATCTATTTAACAGGATTAAAAAAGAAATCTCTTAAAGGAAATGATTGAACACTAAATTAAAATTTACTATTTCTAAATGTAATGTCACTAGTTACTTTTGTATTTGGAATTTGTAAATTTTACAATTTAAATTATTCATATTTTTCACTGGTTTCCTTATTTTGCAAGTTCAGACTCTTAATGTATATTTAGAAAAAAATGTAAACATTTGCAAATCTTTCCTTTTCATATTTGGGTTTTTATTGCATTTTTTGAAAAACATATAAATTGGTGTCCTAGTGGCAAGAAGCTGTGCTGCAATCCCAATGGCACACTGTTTGAATCCACCAGCTGCTCCACAGAGGGATGACAATCTTCTCCTGGGTCATTACCTGCCTCTGACACCCTCCGGAGGGTTCGCTATAGTTTGGCTCCGACTTGAAGACACACAACAACAATTCTTTACGGTGTTTTTGTTTAGTTGGTTTTTTTTTAGTACTTGCTTTGTTTTATTTTAGGATTATACTTTTAAATAAGCCAGTAATATTTTGTGTCTCTACTTGTGTTTTTTTAATTACTTGAGATTGTTTAATAAATGACACAATCTAATTTTTACTTACTCCTTAGATTGATAATTTGTATTCATTTTTTTCCTCTCAGTCAATATTTTCTATTGTACTTGATTAAGATTTTACTCATTAAAAGTATATGTACAAATTCATTACATAAATATATGTTTGCTTTGCCCACTCTTATGCAAACTTACCTATGTTTGCCAAGACCAAACAAATAATTTCAAATGTTTCTAATGAAAAATATTAGAAAATGGTCTTATTAACAATATTGTGTCAACATTCAAAACTTATTAGATCTGCATGGGAAGATTTACAATGAATTTGAAATAATTAGGCTCAGTGTTTTACTAGTGGAAAATTATTTAACTAAACTAGTATATATTTAATTCTACTGGAGAAGAGTATTGAATGTACCATGGACTGCCAAGAAAGCAAACAGATTCATCGTAGAGAGGATTAAACCAGGCTGCTCCTTGGAGGCAAGGATTCTGGGGCTTCATCTGACATACTTTGGACATGTTGTAAGGAGAGACAGGTCTTT
>NW_006399894.1:3580065-3588107 GCF_000299155.1 Elephantulus edwardii
TATGAAAATTAATAAAATATAATTATAGAAAAAAAAAGAAAGAAATTTTCTCAAATGTATTTTATAATGGAGGAGCAACAAAGGTTGAAAAGAAGGCATGTAAGGCTTCAAAATATATTATAAGAACTGGAAATATCTATCATTTAAACTTCCAGTTGCCCTACTCCACAGGAATATCATGATTCAAACGGCTTAGTATCATTAATATGCACTGAGCCCAACTGTACCCTAGTACCACAGCTCTGAAATTCTCTTTACCCAGGTGGAAGCTTGTTAATTGCCTTTTCACTAGACATTCTTTGTTATTTTGGATTGGTTTAAAGCACTCATTGTTCAATTGTTGTTGTTATTAGGTGCCATAAAATCAAGTATGACTCAGTGTGAACCTATGGAAGATCTGAACCCTGTCCTATCTAATGCCATCATACTTCCTGACACATTAGAGCCTATTGTGCCAATTACTATGCAAATCCACCTGGTTGAGGGTCTTTCTCTCCTTCACTGATCCTCTACCTTTCCAAGCATCATGTCTCTCTACAAGGACTAGCCCTTCCTAGCAACATGCGCAAAGTATGTGAGACTAAGCCTCATTATCTTTGCCTCCCAAGTACATGCTGGCTGCACCCTATCAAAGACATATTTTGATGTTGTTGTTATTTTGAACATTCATAGGTTGTCAGCTCTTTTCTCCAACACCACAGATTAAGGGCATCAATTTTTCTGTCATCCTTATTAATTATTCAGCTCTCAGATGCATATCAAGTGATTGAAAAGACTATGGCCTGAATCAGGTGTACTTTAGTCTTCAAACTGACATCATTATTCCTCAATAATTTGGAAAGGTCCCTACTTGCAGACTCTCCCAGTGCAGCAGGTATCATAATTTGCTGACTACTGGTACCAGTAGTGTTAATTGTGACTCCAACTAAGATGAAGTTGTTGACAGTTTAAGTCTTTTCTCCATTCATCATGATGTTGCCTATACAGGTCCAGTGGTAAGAATCTTTGTTTCCTTGACATTGAGATACAATCCAAATTGAACGCTTCATTTCCTGATCTTGTGCAACAAGTGATTCAAGTCCTCCTCACTTTCAGCAAGCCAGGCTGTGTCATTTGTAAGTAACTGATGAGTCTGTGATCCTGATGCCACATTGCTCTTCATAGAGTCCACCTTCCCAAATAATTTGCTCAGCATACAGACTGAATAGGTATGGAGAGAAAATATAACCCTGATGCACTCTCAATTTTAAACCGTGTAGTCTTACCTTTCCTCGTTTGCAAAATATCCTTCTAGTCTAGGTATGTTGTTGTTGTTGTTTTGTGCCATCGAGTTGCATGTAATTCATAATGACCCTATGTACTACAGCTCTAAACCCTGCCCTCTCTTGAGCCAAGCTCATTGTTTCTGATACACCTACCCCCAATACGCCTAGTCACTGTGTCAATCCATCTCAACCAGGATCTTCTTCTCTTGTGCTGTCCTTCTACCCATTCAAACATCATGTCCTTCTCCAAAAACTGGTCCATACTCTTCAATTACAAAGTGTCATGTGCATTACTAATACTAATGTTTTAGTTAAAGAAGTTTATAGAGAAGGTAAATAAGCAATAAATGGGTAAAAAGCTGCCTTCTACAGCAGAAGCGTTTCCCGTGAGGTGTTGTCAGCTGAAAGACTTAATGCCAGAGGTAAAGCTCAGTAGGAAAACCAAGGTGCCTTAAGCCTACCGATAATTTAACCGTATTTCTTCAGTGTTATCAAAAGACATTTGAATTGGAGGCAACTGGAAATATCTGAAAGGTGTATCTGTCAGCCACTTCATTATATCAATTCCTTCTTTTTCTCATATGATATTTCATTAGAGAAAAACTGTAAAAATTATATATAATTGATCCTAGTCTCAGATTCAGAAGTGTTTTATGAATGTCTTATTTTATGGTGACTACACAGAATTCAAACTTGGAACAGAAATAATCTTCTTTACACAACTTCTATCCAAACAACAGACATAACTATAAGAAGATCATTAACACTTGACAAAAACACACTCCTTAGAACAGACATGCAAGATCAAAATGGCAGCATTTTCTCAGGCTCAGAAGGCAAAAAATAATAGAAAAGGACAAACTGAAACAAAATATAGAATATTTTCCTGTTGTTGGATATCATCGAGTCAAATAGGACTCATAGAAACCTTATGAATGACACATCTTAACATTTACTACCCTGTGTCATTCTCATCTCTGACACACTTGAGTCTATTTCGGCAAAACTGAGGGTCTTCCTCTGTTTTGACAACCCTCCACCTCTTCAATCATGATGTATCTTTCTAATGAATACCTATAGCTTAGAAAAGAAATAGCAGGGGAGCTCTGGTCGCCTAGTGGCAAGAAGCTGCACTGCAATCCCAGAGAAATGTGGTTCGAATCTACCAGATGTTCTGCTGGAGAAGGAGGGGCCATTTCCTCCTGTACCAATCAGATCCAATTTGACGGTACACACACAGAGAAAATAATAAAATAAAAAAAGGAGAGAAAAGAAAAGAAATAGCAACATGTGAAAGGAAGTGAGACAAAGATTAGCTGAATTCCAGGAGAAAATGAGAAAAGTGCTGCTACAACATAAGGCATATAGTATGTCGTGAAACATGTATGAATAATTGAAAGGAAAACCATTTTTTTTTCTGTAAACATTTGCTCATATGAAAAAAAAAGCTAAGAGAATGTCAATACATCTATTTCCTTATAAATAGTTGTTGGTTTATGAACTAATTTTAATCCAGAGAGAATATAAATCCAAGGACCTGTGCAGGAGCTACATAATTGGTCTTTTTATGCTCTTGAACAATATGCTATAAAGTTATGAAAGCTAGAATTGTCCTTGGTTGTAGATATCTTATTACTCTATCTTCTCCTTTGCAATTAAACTGCCTCTGAAACCCAATTGGAGAGGCAGCTATGGGACGAATCTGACCAGACGGTACATGACAACAACAGAGGCAATAGTATGGAGCTGCTGGAAGGACTAAAAACAAGGGAACTCAAAGAATGAAGCCAATACTCTGATGACAGAGCTAAAACAGCAGGCCTCATGACATCATTGAGCCTCTAAATCAAACTGTATTTGATGTTCCTGTTATAAATTTATTGCTTCCCTTTGTTTCTTTAAGCCAGTTTGAGTTTGGTTTTCAGGCATTTCCTGTTTAAAGTGCCTTAACTTTTATAGAATATCAATGTATATATCCCAAGTATTAACATTGGAAACTATGAGAAAAATATCTAGAAAACGTGGTCATTATTGGTAGTAAGACTTAACAAGAAGCAACATGTTTCCAGGGAGTACAACATAACATAAGGATGCATCAGGCAGAAAAACACATCACTGTATTTTAAAGTCTTTAAAAGAGACTTGGAAACAAAACTGTTACTATAAATAAAGTCATCCTGATAAGAATCTCAAGTGCAGATATTCCATTTTCAAGAAAGTGCATCATTAAATGTAACAGCAAAGCTGTCTCTGTAATCTATGTATGATCAAAAGATGTATTATTCTACAAAAATGTTAAGTATCTTAAGACTTAATATAGAAATCTAGAAACTCTCACAAAAATTATTTAATCATACATGTTTATTATTATTATTTTTCTCTCTTCTCTTCCGTATTGGTGTGAGATTAAAGTTATTGCCCTCAAATCCAAATTATAGTGAGGAGCAGAACTGCTTTACATGATTTTCTTGACTCTAATGTAAGTAGAAGCCATTTGTGCCACCCAAGAACCTCTATATAATAATATTTCTTTTTTCTTATTATTTGCAAAATGTACTGGAAAATGTAAAAAAAGCTTGTTAAGAAAAATTATATGATAAAGTGTACTTAGGAAATGTAGCATGATATATGTATTTTTTTCTTAATTATTTTTAAGCACATAAATAGTTATTATTGTACCTTTAGATTATGAAGATCTCATGAAATACTTAATGTGTAGTGCAATATTTTTATTTTTAGTCTTAAACAAAGGCAAGTGTTAGGTAACTGCTCAAGAAACATTTTTCCCCTCTATTCATCCTTCTAGCCCTCTTAAAATTAAAGCAATACTTAAATCACTTATCTCTCTGACAAATGAATTTAAAAACAATTAAAAATCAGAGATGAAACTTATAATCAACATTAGAACAGAAACAAATCTTCTCAGTATTTTTCTTGTTGTTATTTAAAGTAACAAAATAGTAATATCATTTTACTGTTTTCCAATTGTTAAAGCTCAGTTTATGCCATTCTATTATTGTTGTCACCTACAGCTCATAGTGACTCTATGAAGACTAGAAATGAAATTTGTCCTCTCACACAATTTTCACAATCTGTGGCATATTTAAGTTCATTTTTAAAGTCACTATGTCAATCCATCTTGTTGGTCGTCTTTTTAACTCTTTCTGATCTTCCACCTCTCCCTGCATGATGTGGCTTTCTAAGGACTGGACCCAAAACATATGAAATGAAGTTTGACCATCTTTGCTTCTAACATGCACCTGGGCTGCTCTTCTTTTAAGACAAACTTGTTTGTTCTTTTAGCAGTCCAAGAGATGGATATTCAGTATTTTTCTGCAATATCGTAACTCAAAAACACTGAATCTTCTTCTGTCATGTTTATCCACTGTCCAACTTTGAGATGCAAAGGAAGTAATTGAAAAGAGTATAGTTTGGACCAAGGACACCTTGTTCTTTAAATGATATAATTGATCTTTAGCACTTTGGAGAGGTCCTTGACAGCAGATTTACTGAACGTAATACATCTTTTGTTTTCTTGACAAATGTTACCATGAGTATTAATTATGGATCTAAGTAAAATGTAACTTCAGACAAATTTAATCTTATCTTCCAGTAATCATGGTACCTATTGGTTCAGTTGCAAGGAATTTTCTTTTCTTTTTTTTTAAATTTTATACCGATGTTGAGACATAAGCCATAACATTTTCAATTATATTAATATCTAACTTTATATTGTTAGTGTGTTATTAACTTCTTTCATATTTATCCATCCCTCACTGGAATAAATTTTCAAGAATTTGGTTTTGTACTCTATGATTTTCTTTAAAATACCATATATCCTTGGGTCTTTTTCTTTTGTTGTTGTTGTTATGTGCTGTCAAATTGGCTATAAATTATAGTATCCCTATGTACAATATCTCTGAACGCTACTCTGTCTTGAACCAATCTCACAGTCTCTGAAACACTCACCCTCATTTCCCCAGTCACTGACTCAATCCATCTTGTCTGGGGTCTTCTTCTCTTAGATGTCAATCCACCTTTCAAAGAATGATATTTTTATCCAGGAACTGGTTTTCTGGCAACATACTTAAAGTGTATGAGATGGAGCCTCAAAATCCTTGCCTCAAAGAAGCAGCTTAGTTTCACCCTATCGAGGACAGATCTGTTAGTTCTCTTAGCAGTCCATGGTATGTTCAATACTCTTCCCCAGCAATACAACTCAAAGTCATAAATTATTCTTATACCTCTGATCATTGTCCAGCACTCTAATGCACAACAAGTAATTGTGAAGACCATGCTTGTATCAGGCGTACCTTAGTCTCTAGATAGACAGTGTTACTCTTTAGTATCTGGGGAAGTTCCTGACAGCAGATTCTGCTAATATAATTCCTCTTGATTTTTTTACAACTGGTAACAAAGTGTTAAATGTGGAAACAAGAAAGCTAAAATTGTTAAAAACCTCAATTTCTTCTCCATCTATTACAATACTGCTAACTGGTCCAGTGGTGAGAATCTTTGTTTTCTTTATGTTGAGCTTCAATCCATATTAACGACTACAGTCCTTGATCCTCTGGAGCAAATGCTTTAGGTCCTACTCAGTTTCAGCAAGTAAGGTTTTACCATCTTCATAACATAGTTTGTTGGTGAGTCTTCTTCTAATCTTGGTGCCACATTCCTTCCCATAAAGTCCTGCCTCCTGAATGATCTGTTCCACATAAAAACGGAAATGTTATGGTGACAGGACACATCCCGACAAACTTTTTGCTGATTTTGAACCATGTAGTGTTTCTTTGTGGTTCAAGTATAGGTTTTTCATGAGCATGTCTAGTATTCTGGGATTCCCATTCTTCTCAAGGTTAGCCACAAGAATGTTTTGATCTACATAGATGAATGCTTTTGTATAGTGAACGAAACACAGATAGACAATCTTCTGGTACTTTCTGCTTTCAAGCAAGATCCATATGAGATTCACAATGGTATCCCTAGTGTCACGACTTATTATAAACTCAGCTTCCGTTTCTGGTAGTTCTCTACTAATGCACTGTTTTAGTCTCATTCTTGGATGATATTCAGCAAGATTTTGCTTGTGTGTGGCATCAATGATATCATTCGATAATTTCCACACTCTGTCATTTACTAAACACAAATTATACTTCATGGGAAATCTTATTTCCAACATTTATGATCTATGTATTTAGAAAGAATACATCTCAATATAAAAACTATCTAATTGATGACAATTTCTATAAATTCTTGCATAAGGAGAAATGTGTAGAAAAGAGAGTACCTCACTATAGAAAGTGTAGCACAGAATCTTCGATCAATAGTAGCACTGAAGCAATGTAACGTTCAAGTAAATATAAATTTGACACGAGGACCCAATGAACAAGTGATTTATTCAAGATGACACTGCAACTTAAAAGTTGAGCCAATAATAGAAATCCACATATCATATATGAAACTCTAGTGATACATATTAATATTTAAAAGTACTATGTGAAATATGATTTAGGAGTTCTTCTTACCCTCTACCAGAAGCTATTGCACCAATTTAAAATTTTAAAAGCAAAATTTAATGGTCAAATCGCTGTCAGATGAAAGGGTTAAATACTAAACTCAAAAGAGCTTAATAATCTATTGCAAACCTATCAGTAGTTACTATATACAACTGAGATGGAATCGCTAGGTATCCTATTTAATCACAAAATGAATGTCAATTACAATTTCTTCAGGTGCATTGTTTTTTACCACAAAATCTTTCTAAATAAATATATTGTTAGAATTATATTCGATGTCTATTATTGGTGTGTATTGTAGAGTCAGAACTCATCTATAACTGACTATCTAGCGGGTTGTCAGAGGCAGTTAACTATATGGGAGATTGCCCATCCTTCTCCCAAGAACAACAGCCAGTGGACTCCAAGTACAGGATGGCAGCACAGCTTTTGACACTAGGGCCTGTTTAGTGCAAAATAATTTCTTTAGATTTCAATCCAGATACTTGAAGTTACTTTTTTTTTCCAACTGTGAGTGTATCCACAACATTTATTAGGCAAGGTAGAGTGAACAGCACAAATATTTTAGAATAAAGTGAAATTATTGTCAAGTTACTACCTAATCACTAGATCCACAACTGCTAAAAGGAAGGTGGATGTGAATTTATTGCTTTCTGTCCTCCTGCATTTATGCAGCAAATGACGACTGAGAAGAATTTAATGCTTTCAAGAGCTTTGCACATGATTCAAACCCTGAAAGCAAGGGAGAAAAATAAAATCCTCAAACCCAACTGATTTTCAGTCAAATCCTATTACTTCAAAATTTACATGCTGATCATGCTTATTTCTTCCTTTCTTTTTTCTTATCTCCTTTCTTCACTTTCCTTTTTACTTTGTAGCATGAAAAATTGCTCCAAGGTCTTTTAATATTTAAATGTATTAAGTACTTCGAAGTTAATACGTCTAGACAGAAACCAAAGAACAAAAGCAAGGCTTCTTTCCCCTTCCCCCACTATCAAACCTTTGCTGTCACTCAAATCAGTATATACCGAACTGGAACAGGAGCATGTATATTAAGCAAATCTTTGTAGGCAAGTTAATCTGAGATAAATACATCATTGTTCCATATCAATAATGCAATGGCTCAAAACACCAATTATTATCATCTAATCTCAGATAACATATTTCAGTAAACAAATGCTGCCCTGGACGTGCTCACCAAGTTGTGCCAAGAAATCTGGAGAACAACCACTTGGCAAACTGACTGGAAGAGATCTATATT
>NW_006399894.1:3589287-3624374 GCF_000299155.1 Elephantulus edwardii
GACAGAGTGGAGTTTAGGGCTGTTGTACATAGGGTCGCTATAAGTCGCAAGCGACTAGACGGCACATAACAACAACAACAAAATCTCAGATAAAGTGCATTACCATTAAATCAGAACCAATTAATTGATGAATATCCAGTAAGCTCGCGTGGCCTAGTTAGCGGCTAGTTGTACTACCAACTCCAAGGTCAGTAGTAGGAATTCACCTGGTGCTCTGTGGGCAAAATATGGGCATTTTTATCCTGTGGGATTTACAACATCTGATAACCCCCTGAAGGGTAAGGTATGGAGGAACAGAGCATTAGTGTCATCAAATGTGTGTCAATGAATCTCTTTGAAAATATTATAAGTTTAATAATATTACAAATTAATAACTTCCTAAAATTATGATAGAAATATAAATAAAATATTAATTTATAACATTATGAAAGTAAATGCTGGTTAAATATTCCCAGTGTCAAAGATTAGAAGTCAGGAATAAATGTTATAAGTAATCCGAAACTTCTAATCTTGGAATTTTTATCAATAAACAGAAATTATTTCCTTCAATGTCTGTAATTATTATTAGTCTAAGCAACCTGCATGATATAATGTATAAGATTTATAATGTGAGGTTGCTAACCTGAAGATTGTTGTTGTTGATTACCAATGAGTCGAGCAGGACCCACAACCTATGAACAAAAGACGTAAAGCCTTTTTATAACTATCATCATTAATTAAAGTTCATAGAGTTTCCAGAGACATGTTGTTTAGGAAGTGGATGCCATTACTGCTCCAAATCTGTTTTGAACTGGGAGCTTCACCAAACACTGTCCACCATGGGTAACCGTTATGGCATTTGACACCCCAAAGGTTCTGCATTGCAGCAACCCCAGGTTATGTCATTAGGCAGTTAGAATTCACTCATACTCTGACGAAAAAAGATAAACAGTTTACTTTCATAAACACAGCCTCAGAAACTAGAAGAAAGTTTCAGAAATGTGAGAGTCAAAATTGACTAAACAGTAGTTGATGAAATATTGGTTTATGTAAAAAAATAAACTCTTTATTGTGATGCAAAGTTTAAGGATTAGTACTTCTCTATTTTGCTCTCCTGGAGACAATTACTGGTGTTTTCATTAGTATTGGATAGGGAATATCTTAGTGGAAAGTAAGGCTTTGAGGAGGACTGAAATTGCTCAGGTGGCTGGGGACATATCTATATCTGGAAACAAAGTGAATTCTCTTTATGTGTAGGTGTGTGCTTTTTCTCTTACATGAGGAGCGAAAGACTACTAGAGGTTTTACAAGCCTCCAAATCAATGGAAATATGTTTTTCTGCTGCACATGAAGAAAGACTTGTCTGGAACCAAAACATCCACGACTTGAACTGAAGCAGCAGCAGTGGGGCACTCTCTAGGAAGAACTTAAAAAGAGCCAAACACAAACATAACGGTCAAGAGATGAGTCAAGTGTGGAGCAGGCAATTCATGAAGACAAAAATACAAATACAGGAGCAAAATACAGAGGGACTCTTGGTGCAAGTAAGAGAGAAGAGTAAGAAGATAACAGGGGGAGAAAAACTCCAAAAAGGTATAAAATAGTTCTGAGTTGTTGATGTTATTATGTGATCTTGCAGATTTGAATCTGGCCCTATCCTGTGCCATTCTCACCATCTCCAATATACTTCACTCCATAGTTGGAGTCAGTGTGTCAATCCATCTTGGCGAAGGCCTTCTCCTCCTAGGCTGATCCGGCACTTTTCCATGCATAATGTCCTTATACAACAATGGGCCCCTCCTAACAACATGTCCAAAGGATGTGAGATGAAGCTTCATCATCCATGCTTCCAAGGAGCACTCTGGTTGTACTGTCTCCAAGTTAGACTTGTTTTTTTTCTTTTTTCTAGTCCAGAGGACATTCAGTATGGAATATACTTTTCCAGTATGATTTGTTCAGCATATAAGTTGAACTACTGTTCAAAGAACTAAGAATTATTTATAACAAAATAAATCTGAATAAAGCTCAAAACAATGAATGACAGCTGTAAAAACTTATGTCTAAATTTAAGAGGACTAAAAACTTTAAAAATAATTTTATAATGCCTGCCTGGAGGAAATACTTTAACTTTCTATGTTGCCATGTGACGTCAAGTCGCCCTCGACTCATAGAAACCCTGTGTATAATAGCTCTGAACGCTGGCTTATCCTGAGGCAATCTCATAGTCTCTGACAGACCTAACTCCATTTCTCCAGTTACTTAATCAATCCATCTCATTCTGGGTCTTCCTCTCCTGTGCTGTCCCTCCACTCTTCCAAGCATGATGTCCTTCTCCAAGGGCTAGTCCCTCCTGGCCAAGTGCCCAAAGCATGTGAGATGATTTAGATAATAATATTTTCTTACAAAAAAAATCTAGCTTTTTAAAGTCTAGGAATTAATATTTTAGATATTCTCATATTCTACATCTAAAAACAATCCATTGCTTTTTTGAAAAAAATTATGCTTTTAGAATTACTTTCAAAATATATTACAAAATAGGATGCATTTTAGTGTGATGTTGATGATATATAATCTGTAAACAGAAGTCTGTTATTCTACCTTCAAGCTTGAGTTGATATTGGCTTTTATTTGTAATATAACATTTTTCTCATTCCGTTTGATGAAGCTATTAATAAAAATATAAGACCCAGTAGTAGATAAAATGACAGAAAAGTTACTTAAAGTGGCAATTTTGAAATAAGCATTCTTAGTCTTTTAACACAGGTTCTAAAAAAAAGCAATTGGTAACAAAACAACTCAAAATCGAAGCATTATTCTAATACTATTTCTTTCTATGTGTATTTACTCTTCTCAAAAAAGGGCCTTGTTGTTGCCATAGTTAAACATTTGGCTGCCAATTGAATGATGAGTGGTCAGAATCCACCAATTGCTCTACAAAAGAAAGAAGTGGAAGTTAACCTTGGTGAATATTAGAGATCCAAACTAGACCTGAACACTGAAATGAATTAAAAAAAATAAAAAAAGACAGAAAAACTCAACCAAAACCTGAAAATACCTACTAAATCTTTGTTGGAGTAAACAAAAATTTAAAAAAACAGAACAAATCAACTGCATTGAAATTTGTTATTTTCTCACTCTTCTATTTCTGTTTCAAAAATTTTTAAGTTGTAAACAAAACTATTGGTCCCTTGCATTTGGTTTTCATCTGGTGCCTGTGAACACTAATTGGCAGACTGGCACATGTCTAGTAAAGGCATAGTTCATTACAACTCTGCAGACCTACAGTGATAGGTGATGCCTACTGTTTCTCAAGACAATTCACAGGTGAGACAGACTGCTCTTTCCACTCGCACTTGATCTTTTACAACATTAGGAGCTGTGCCTAGTGAGGCTATCAGAATGCATGGCATTTGGGAATACAGACATTTGTAAGAGACAGTTAAACTGCAACAAATTATGAACAGAGTTGTAAATAAACATACATTTATAAGGAATAGCCAATTTATTAAATTTATACTATTCACTTTTAAAAATGTATCTAAATTCAAGTAACAGGAAAAAATATCCTTTTTTAAAAATTAATTTCTGTTATATTCTGTCTTGATTTAAATGTATACTCTGCATACTGTTGTCCCTATATGTTTAAATTTTATATTCATGTCTGATTAAGATGTTAACTAAAAACAGTAACTAGCTGTAGAAATACTTCAACTATGATTATATATCAATAAATATATCAACTGTGTCACATGGAAAAGAAGTCATGGGATCACTATGAAATAATAATGAGTATGATGTATGTCTTACAAAGGTAAAATCAATCTTATTCTTGTTTTTCTAATACTTTGATGATGTCAGGTAGATGCATTTTAATATGTGTGTCTCAAATTTACTTTTGAAAGTGTATTTATAAATCCTAATCTCTTTATGAACAAGCTTTGGTGGCCTAGTGGAGGGTCAGCATGAGTCATTTCTCAGTGCACAGCACACAACAAAAGTATTCTGTTTGTAAAATATTTTTAGACTAAATTTCATATTCTCCACGATGCTGAGATTATTTAAATGCATGAAAAATGTTCATCATTTTTTCAATGGAGAAGCAGACACGGTATCTTTCTTTCTAAATACATGTCACCACAAAAGACATTGACCTTTTCGTTAGCATCTAGCACATAACGCTGAGTGACACAAGAGCTCCTGAGGCTTGAACATTAATACTCAAAGACCAGAGGAGCTGTGGGAGGGCATCAAAGATACCATCCATGAAGAGAGAAAACAAAAGTCATTACAAAGGAGGAGAAAGAAAAAACCAAGATGAATGTCAGAAGAGACTATAAAAATTGCATTAGAACCTCAGTAAGCCTAAACAAAAGAAAACAAAGTGGAAGTAAAAGAGCTGGACACCGGATTTCAAAGGTCAGCTCCAAAAGATAAAGCAAAACATTGTAATGGAATGTGTAAAGAGCTGGAATCAGAGAATAAAAAGGGAAGAACTCCTTCAGCATTTCTTAAGCTAAAAGCACTGTAAAATGAATTCAAGCCTTGAGTTGCAATACTGAGAGATGCTATGGGCACAATCTTAAATGATTTAGAAAACATCAAAGAATGGAAGGAATGCAGAAAGTCACCATACCAAAAGGAATTACTTAACACTGAAAAATTTCAGGAAGTACTCTAGTAGCAAGAGCCAATGGTGATGAAAAATGAACCTCAAGGGGCATTCAAGGCTTTGACAAAAACTTAAGGCCACAAGAATCGATGGAATACCAAATGACATGTTTCAACTAATGATAGAGTGGTATTGCTAAATTCAGGATCATTCAAACATGTTAACTAGTATAGGTTGTGAAACTGACATCAGTTACCTCCAGCTTGCAAAACTAGTTGCTTTCTCCCAGAATTCTATTTTTCTTTCTTCAGACATATAAAATACTTTATGTGTTTATGAGGAAGGGAAATACATCTTTCCTGAATTAGTATTTATTTCTTCTTTGAAGATTCCCCCCCCACTTAAGTTATTTGTAAATATTTTCTGGATTTTCACTTTTAAGGTGTTTTTCTCAGTTATGTGTAATTGAGTTAGCATTTCTCTTTTTGAAGATGTTTTTAATTGGATTAGCATCTATGTCTTTGACGATATTTTTCTCAGTCATATGTAAACTATACACAAGCTGTTCACTAGAACTATAACATCTAACCCAAGTATAAAAGTCAATAACCACTCTTAGATGGGAAGCACTTTTTGAGATAATGTTCATTGCTCTCCCAGACCTACAAAAAGAGCTTTGGCTATTGCAGTCCACCTGCATATTGCCAACCGAGTATGCAAAGAACCTTCTGCATTCAGTAACACTAAGATGCAGACTGGATGTGCTCACCAGCCTATGCCACGAGTTTGGGAGGATAGTTTCCTGGCCCACTGACTGGAAAAGATCCATCTTTGTCACCATTCCAAAGAAAGACAATCCAACAAAATATGGAAATTATCAAACAATATCATTAATTTCTCATGCAAGTAAAATATTGTTGAAGATCATTAAAATGATTAGGACAGTACATTGACAGAGAAATATTAAAAGTCCACGCTGGTTTTAGAAGAGGCTGCCATACCAGGATATCATTGCTGATATAATATGGATGCAGGCTGAAAGCAGAGAATAACAGGAAAGTGTCTATTTGTGTTTTATTGACTATGCACAGGCTTTTCACTGTGTAGATCAGAACATATCATGGCTCATACTGAGAAGAATGGGGATCCAGAAGACCTAGTTGTACTCCTATAGAATTTATACCTAAGCCATACAAGCTGTTGTCCTAACAGAGCAAGTATGGTTTAAAATCAGGAAGAGTGTACATCAGGGTTGTACCCTTTCTCCATGTACCCCTTCTCCATACCTATTCAATCTGTATGCTGAGCAAATAAATCTTGAAGCTAAGCTCTGTGAAGAAGAATGTGGCATCAGGATTGGAGAAGTAATGTAATATAACGGCTATAAATGTTTCTTAATTTGTTACTATTATCTCTTATCATTTCAATTCTTTTATAGGATGAATCAGAAAAAAAAACCCACATGCTGAGAATTTTAACAATAAAAGCTTGTGTAAATCTTGCAATACCAATTTTGTTGGCAATTATGCAGCAAATTTAGAGAAGTAATTGAAGAATCATCATAATGATGGATATAATATGGTGGAAAGCAAGAATATGTTTTCCCTTCCAGAATGTCGTAAGGTTAAAATAGTCAAGCAATTATTGATATTAGTGTTAGATTCATTACTGTTAACAGTTGATACTTGGAATTACTTGGATATTTAATAATTTTTAAAACAATAATTAATATACCTTCAACAGGTCAAAATGCTCCATTCAACTCAGAGAATATGCTGGAATGTTCTCTCATTTTACCTTAAATCTTTACTCTAATAGTTAACTGGAATAATGAAAATTTTCATTTAAATTGCCAGTAGATTGAATGAATAAATTCTAGGAATTAATTCTTATTTCACACAGACTTCAAGGAGCATCTGTTGACAATGAAATGACTAAAATGAACACACACAAATTTATACACAGAGCATTGTATTAAATTTAGAGAGGTACAATTGATCCATAACAGAGTAATTCTGTAACTGCAGTAATGGTCCTTAAATTTGTCAATTTGATTAGAAATTATAGTGAAGATGAACAGCAAATATCAGAGAAAAAATTAAAATTATGAAGACTTTAAATTAATACACTCTAACTTTCAGACATAACTATAGCAGTTTATGTTCACAAAGAAAAAGTCTGTAAGAAAAGAAAGACTGGTATGAAATGTGCTACACATATACTACAATCAGCCATTAAAGACAGTGAAGGATGCAGAAGTGAAGAAAAAAAAAAACAAATTGGAGAACGTTTTGAACTCATTCGTATACTTTGTCTCTCCAAGTTTAGAGAAAATAAGAAAACCTGTAATAGATTATACAACAAGATGGAACCGTACATATACTGCTAGAAAACTTGTTCTAATTAATTCCTGTCTAATCAACTATGACACAGCAACTATGACTCACAAGAAGAAAATATCTGAATCTTGCCCTATCCTCTATCATCTTCACAATTTCTGGTATACTTGAGTTAATTCTCAAAGTCACTGTGTCAGTCTACCTTGTTGGGAGTCTTCCTCTCTTTCTCTGACCCTACATTTTTCCCAAAATGATGACTTCTTCCAAAAACATGCTCCCTCCTGACATGCTGAAAACATATGACACAACATGCATGCGTCTAAGTAGCATCATGGTTGCACTTGCTTCAAGATAGATAAAGATAGTTCATTTGCCAGTCCATAAGATAAATTGTTAGCTCTTTTGCCAGTACTCTAACATCACAAGGAGGGCTCTAATTAACTTCTTAAAAATCCTCTCTTCTCCATCACCACAATTAAAACATATTAAGTTTTCTTTGGGTTTTCTTATTCTTTGTGAAAATTTCAGATGCCTACAAAAAAACTGAAGGTATTATAGCTTGGACCAGGTACACCTTAGTCTTCAAACTAACATCATTGCTCTTCAGCAATTTGGAGTATCCTTGGCAGTAGATCTTGTCAATGAAGCACAACTCTTAACTTTCTGTTTTTTAAATATTTTCTTTCTAATGGTTTTTAAATGGTTATAAACTTTTATTTTTAAAGAAGTTACATTTAGCAATTTTAACATTGGTTATTTTTCCCACATTGCCTCAATATTCTTATTCTTTCAATTATAATTCCATTTCTATTATTCTTTTTTATGCTGATTTATTCACAAAATTCAAATACACTGTTTTTCACACCAGATCCTTCTTATTTCCCTTACCCTCCCACTTACCCATCTTTTAACTTTTTGAATGCTTCTACTCATGGTGCTAATTGTTTACACAAGTAAAAATGAAATTGTTGACAACTGCAATATTTTTTGAGATGTAATTTATATTAAAGGTCTTTAACCTTCTGTAGTAGGTGCTTCAAGCCTTCTTCACTTTCTGCAAGCAAGGTTGTAGTATATTTGCCTAAAGCATATTGTTAATGGTTCTTCGAAATCTGACGCCACATTCTTGTCAAATATTATACACTTTCTCAAATCCATAGCTCAGCATACAGATTGAAAAGGTAGTAAGAAAAGTCCCGATGCACACATTTCTTGATTTAAATCATGCTTCTATAAAGATTTTGAGTTGCCCATGACTCATAGAGACCCTATGTACAGCAACTCTGAAGCCTACCCTTTCCTGAGCCAGTCTCACTGATTCTGACACATGTACCTCCATTGTCCCAGTTACTGTATCAATTCATCTCATCGGGCATCATCCTCTCCTGCTTTGTCCTTTCACCCATCCAAGGACCCCTCATGTGCCCAAAGTAATATATAGGGAGTAACATATATATGATAACATAGAGAGCAGTTCTCTTATGTCATATATGTGACATGGAATTAACTCCATGGCAGTGAGCTTGGGGTTATATATATTACCAAGGAGGGTGAAAGAGTTAAAAAGTTTTGGCTTGAATAGATTTGAATTGACAAAAAACACTTAGATATATGTGTAGCTGAAGCTGGAATTAATGGATAGAATTTTACATGCATGAACATATATAAATATGAATTTAAGAAGAAAAATTAAAAATGATGATGAAGAGCTTTGAAAAATGTAGTGGATTTGGACCTTATTTGGATGGCATAGAGATGACATGAATGCATTTTATTATGACTCCTAAACGACCCAATGTATGATTTAAAATGTTGAAGTTAACAAAAAAAAAACCTATAAAGAAGTAATTTCATTATTCAAGAAATAATAGGTTTATTATGATTGAAGTTAGAATGATAAGTATATATAAAACCATGTTGTTTTTAGGTGCCCAAGTCGACTGCCACTCGCTAGCAACACTATGACAAAAAGATGGGAACTTTGCCCTATAATGTGCCATCTTCATGATCTCTGCCACCTTCAAGCTCATTTTTACAGTCACTGTTACAATCTATCTGGTTGAGGGTTTTCATCTCTTTTACTGGTCCTCTACTTTGATTAACATGATGTCTTTTTCAAAGGACTGACTCCTACTGACAATATGTCCAAGGTATGTGAGACAAATTTTCATTATTTTTGCCTCTTAGTAGCCCTCTGGGTTTACTTCATCCAAGACATCCACAACTACTACTAATTAAATTCTTAAAAAGTATTTAATATATACTTAGCAAAATACCATATCAATGCATCTTATAGTAATACTTATTTTACAGCAGAAGGAATTAAGGTATAGTGGAGTCATAACCTATCCAAGGTCTTATAATCATTATGAAATATGTGGTCATTTTAACTCAGGCATTCTGATTCTAAGACTTCTTTCTTAAGAATTGTACAAAACTGCAACTATTAAGATCACTCATGAAAGCATTATAAATGACGAAGCAAAACCATAGCATAACTTTTTGAAAAGCAAAGGACTCTGGAAAACAAGATGACTCTGAGATCAATTATGGAACATGAAACTGGAAATATTAGAGAAAGGGTTATATTACAGCAGATAGGGTTAAAGTGAATTTGTTTCTGTTGAGTTGTGGCTGATTTCGTTAGAGACACATCTTTTTCTTGAAGCTTTGACCTATGCATTTAGAACTTTCATTGAGTGATTGAACAGTGTTGACATTAAATGATAAAAAGAACTGAAATGTAATCATGACAAAGCCAAATTCACAGTGAGTAATAATGAGGATGTGGGTGTCTAAGGTTTATCATTCATAATTGTCTTTTCCAGCTAGGAGAGAGGAGGCTAGGTAGACAGTAGGACTATGCGAATGGGATTTGTTAGCCTATCCACAGGGGATTGGCTGTTTACCATTCCACAAGGGGATTGGCCAGCCTCAGCGTTCTACAAGGGGACTGGCTAGTCTCTCTAATGAATTGAACAAGCCAGAGTGAGCAAAGATATTCTGGTGCCATTGAAGAGACAACCAAAGAATGCATGACAACTTTCTTCCTGCTTCAGCTACACCTACGGCGGAGACCTAACGTGAGATGGGACTTTGATCAGTGGGGGTAAGGGAGACAAAGTCAATATTGGCAAGATTGAGAACTTGGGACCACCAAGCTTCATGGCTCAAGGTTGAAGTGCCTGCGTGCACATTTCAGGAGCTGTTATGACTGTATGCTGCTATTAGTCTGGAATATAATCTTTTGACTTCACTAATATGTTTTTGTGTGGTCTGTAAGATTGGTGTTGAGATGAGTAGAAAGCATAACAGGATTGTGGAGGACATTTTTTACCCAATAGGAATTGGTTTTGCCTTATTTATACTGTTGACAGGGAAAGATCCCTTTTGTGAAGCTGATAAAACCCAGGCATGCTGCCCTGATGTGGCCCTTGACTTTTTTTTTTTTAAAGAGTATAATATGTTTGAAGAAGTAGAAAAAAAATTACATTGAAGAAATGATAAGTGACCATGTCGATAAATAGAGAAAACCTCAGAAAATTCAATTTATTGATAAATTTACTTCTCATTCTCAATACTTGTTACACACAATTAAATTTCCTTTCTTGGAGTTACATAGATAACCCTCTTTTTATCTGAGTTGGGTTTATCTAGGTAGGTTCTCTTCTAGTAGACACTGACTAAAATATTATCTAAAGTAGAAAAATATACATTCAAAATATAGGAATGGTCTTAGGCCAAATAGCATAGAAACTAAGATAGAAAAAGCTTAATTAGACATTTTTCTAAATTAGTACTCTATTAAACTTTAAAAAGAATACCAAGAAGACAGTACTTTTCCTCTCTTCTTTAATATGATTGCTGATTCCTTTTTAAGACTAAAAAAATACTCTGGAATGTAATGTTTCTGCTTAATTGGACTGCTCAACCTTGTACGGAAAATCACTTTTAGCATATTTAATATCTTTGGAATATTGATAAATATACCACGAATAAGATTAAGTGATGAGGTTATGAAATACTAGGGGGAAGATGTCAGAATAAAATTCCTTCTTTTCTCTAATAAAAATATGCATCTGTCCTTTGATACAGTTTTCCTATTTTTAAATGCTTTATCTCTGTAACTAAGTTCTCCATTCACTTCTTTGTCATTAAAGGTATGGTATAAAGTAAATTAAAAAAAATAAAATTCAGTCATCATGATGTCAAATTATAACGAGCTATCAATGTGCTGTATGAAGTAACATGGGTTTGCTGTGATCCTCAACCTTGTGCTATTGGTTTATCAAATGCCATAATTGTTTCCCATTGTCAACAGTGCTTCATGGAGCTTCTAGGTGTAAAATAGGCTTGGAAGCAGGAGTGGCATCCCCTTCCTAAGTCACATGCCTCTGTAAACTCAATAAACTTGGAGAAATGATGATAGTCATGGAACGACATTAAGTCTTTTGATCATAGAGTCTCTAGGACTTGTACTCAACTCAATGGCAATCAACAACAACAAATTTCAAATTAAAAAATAAGTGAAATAATTTATCAACTGAACTATAAATTCACAGTAGAAAAATATTTTTTTAATTTAACTTTATGATGCTATTTTAAAGAATTAATATATAAATAATAATATATAGACGCAACTGGATATATAATCTTATGTTATTACTTTAAATAGGTAAAAAATAACTATCATTGTGCAGTAAGTTATAGTTAAGATGAACATGTTTTTAATTACAAAAAGAAATAAGTTGTATGTTCTAAGTAAAGTGTCACATTGTGTTCACATTCTTTATTTCAATATTCATAATATTTAAAATTCTTCTGCATAATGGGAAATTTCTCTGTGCCATTTACAGTTATGAAAACCCACTGGAGAGTTAGCCATAGATTGGTTCATACTTCATGCCACACAACAACAATATTTAAATTAAAAACGTTGAGAAAGGTTCATCTTTTTAACAGCAAAAATTAGCCTAGCTTAAATATTCTCATACATTGAAATTATAAGTTATACTAAGAACTTTGAATGTCAAATTACAAAGAATGGATCACTATAAAGAATTTTTGTTGGGAAGAATCACTTATGATAAAGACACTGGTGAGAAACAGGGTCACAAACATTAGCTACACGGTCAGGCTGAGACTTCTTGATTTCAGCCTTTAGATTGTCATTTTGCCAGCAACCAAGTGATGACAAAGTCAAGAAAACCTTTCCCTCATTTTCATGTGTTCTCTAGAGAATTTTAGAGAAAGAAATACTATTTGGACCAAGTTGTACTGCAATTATTCCTTTAGAGATCAGACTTTAATAACATTAGCCCTGCGCATAGGCTGAATGTAGAAAGTCAGTGAAAAAATGAAAGGTAAACTGACACAATAGTAGCAACAATGGACTCAAGCACAGCAGAAATTGTGAGCACGGGGCAGGTTCAGGCTCAGGTTAATTTTTGTTGTATACAGACAGGGTCACTGAGTCAACTGCACCTAACAGCCACAGAGGCTACATCAGAAACGATTAAAGGGATAGAGTTCAGTCCTGGGGCCTCATGATCTCACACTGCTTTTGACTCAGTGATAGCAAAGTTGTTTGCAACACATTAATTGTTTAGGTGCTTTTAAAACATTAAAAGAACTAACTATAGGAGGATCAGATGCCAAACAGATTCTGGTTGAGTCTCTAAAGCTTTACCTGTAAAATGTAATATAGTTTTAAAAAACTTGAAAAATCTTCCAGTCACAAAAAACAGAGAATTAAAAAAATTAATATCTGCATTTTCCATTTCATTCTTGGCCACTGACAGACTTTCCTCCTCCACCATAATCTGGTTCTGCTTCCCAAGGGGAGTTCACAAAAAAAGCAAATAAGTTGAAGAGCAGAGGCAGAAGCAAATGTTGAAAATGGAGATAGGAAATCGTATATAAAAATGTTATTAATGATCTGTTTTTTTGGTATGTGTACATATATTTAATTTTTGAGTTTGATGTCAAAATGCATGCTAAAACCACATATTAAAAAGTAAACAGACAGAAAAAAGGCAAAACCCCCAAATATTAGTTGTGTGATTACTTATTCTCCAAATCCCACTCAAAGTCATACTGTCAGACAGAATAGACCAAGCTCACAGAGGTTTCCAGACTGTAAATTATTTTTTCCACATTAAAAAAAAATATTTTTATATTGTCATTTTAACAAAAGTTTACAGGAAACTGGGCGTATGCCAGGGATGCATCCTATCTCCATACCTTTTACCTTTTCAACCTATATGCAGAAGAGATTATGCGGGAGGCTGGGCTCTATGAGGAGAAATGTGGGGTCAAGATTGGTGGACGATTTATCAACAGTCTGCGTTATGTGGATGACACAACCCTGCTTGCTGAAACTGAAGAGGACCTGAAGCGCCTGCTGCAGAGTGTCAAGGACTGCAGCCTACAATATGGATTGAGGCTCAATGTCAAGAAGACAAAGATTCTCACCACTGGACCAATTGGCAGCATCAGGATGGATTTTGAAGAGATTGAGATTGTACACAGTTTTAGTTTGCTTGGCTCCACAGTCAACAGTCTTGGCACTAGTAGCCAGGACATTAGAAGACGTATTGCCATGGGAAAATTTGCTGTTAGGGACCTCTCCAAAGTACTGAAGAGCAATGGTGTTTCTCTGGAGACTAAGGTGCGTTTGATACAGGCTATGGTCTTCGCAATCACTTGTTATGCATCAGAGAGTTGGACAATGACCAAGGAGGACAGAAGGAGAATTGATGCCTTTGAGCTATGGTGATGGAGAAGGGTATTGAGAATACCATGGACAGCTAGGAAAACAAACAGATTTGTCCTGGAAAGGGTTAAACCGGGTGGCTCCTTGGAGGCAACGATTCTGAGGGTCCATCTAACATACTTTGGACATGTTTTGAGGAGAGACCGGTCCTTGGAGAGGGACATCATGCTTGGGAGGGTGGAGGGACAGTGCAGGAGAGGAAGGCCCTCTATGAGGTGGATTGATTCAGTGACTGGGATAATCGGGATGGGAGTGTCACAGACAGTGGGATTGGCACAGGACAGAGCGGAGTTTAGGGCTGTTGTACACAGGGTCGCTATGAGTTGCAAGCGACTCGACGGCACATAACAACAAACAACATTACAGGAAACTTGGATTTCCATTCATTCATTGTTGCACTTTTTCCTTACTACCCTACCTCAGTTTGCTTTTCTCTTTAAAAAGATTCTTTCATGGTTGCACAGGTTTCCCCCCCAGGCCCGAAGGCCACTTTGCTATGCAGCTCTTATTCTGGACTGTTGTCATGCAAATAATACCTCATCATATATTTCTTTTAGACAGTTCTTTCCCTCATATAGTTAAATGCAGACTTGTAAACTTTTTATAGAAGCAGACTCTCATATCTTTGTCCCTATGAAATAGCTGCTGAATTTCAACCACTAGCCTTTTAATTAGCAGTAGAGAACTTTAAAGACTACACTACCAGAATCTTTTATGCAGTAATTAATCTCAACTCATAGTGAGACACCATCAAGTTCTGAGGAAGAGTATCTTTCTCCTGTAGAGTTATTGGTGGAAAGGAACCATGGGGACTAATGTAGTCTTTTGGTTAGCAACACAGCATTCCGGGACTACACCAAAAGAGTACATATTTACTCATTCATTTCTATGCCAGTCCTATATTGAATGTAATTTCTGTGTAGATTTAATAGATAATGAGGTTATAAGAACACACATAGCAGTACCTTTGCCTGCAAAGAATTGCTAAATACATAATCTATTGTCATAAAACTATTGGTTTCATGGCAAGATGCTAAGAGTTACAGAAAAAAGCGAGAGCTATAAATGTTTTGGCCTAGAGATGTTTGGGCTATATTACATTGTCACTGGGTCCATTTCATTGTTAGTGTTACATATACAGATACACACACAACATGTGCACTGACTAAGGCCTGAACATTCAGCACTCACAATTATTTCGTTCCAAATTGAATAACCATTGCTGGTTTTCAAGTTAGTATATTTGATGGATACAGGTTGTGATGTTGCTACTAATGAAGTATTGTTGGTTATACGTATATATTTTGTGTTTAATTTTGTTTTACTAATTTTAATGAGCATTTACAGAGATTTTGGATTTCTATTCATTCATTGTTGTACTTTTTTTCTCTAACCCCCCACCTCCCACCCCTGCCGTGGTTTGCTCCTCTCTTCAAAAAGCAAAAGATACACGTCTTCATTGGTATACAATTCCCCTTGCCTCCACACCCCTCCCTCCACCCCGAATGCACTCCACTATGCAACCTTAATTCTGGATTCCTGTGATAACATAATACTCTATCATATATTGATTTAAACTGTCTTCTCCCTCATCTGTTTCAATGCAGTATACATAACCTAACGAGTTTTTCTGTCTTACCCCAACCCATATGTCAGTCCCATTCTACAACAGTGGCACTATGTAGTATTTGTCCTTTTGTGACTGAGATATTTCACTCAGTATAATGTCCTCCAGGCTCACCCATTTTGAATAATATTGAATGAGTTCATTGCTTTTCAATGCAGCGTAGTATTCCATTGTGTGAATATACCACAGCTTCTCTATCCATTCATTTATTGATGGGCATTTAGGTCGTTTCCAACTCCTTGCTAGTTATATGTAGTTTTACTGAATACTAGACTCAGTCTTCTCTTTTATAGGGGCATTCTCAAATTCTTTAATTCCACTCTCTTTTTTAGCTCTTAATATTTTCCACCCTCTTAAAGTAGCTTTGGTGGTACAGTGCTTTGCTGATAACCAAAAGGTCACCAGTACTAATCCACCAGCAGAATTGTGATTTGCTCCCCAAAAAAAAGATTTGTTGAATATCATTGAGTCAGAATTGATTCATAGCTGAATATCCAGTGGGTTTTCAGAGCCAGTAATCACACAGGAGAGATTCTCCTTCATATGGCGTGTCTGGTGAATTTTAATCACGTGCTTTTGGGTTGGCGGCACAATCCCTTACTACTATGGCAACTAGAGATCTCTGTGATATTAACAGTAAATCATAGTAAAGATTGGAATCTTAAAAGTCCTATCGGAAAGTTCTACTGTATCATGGAGGATTGCTCTGAGTTAGAAGAGGCTGGATGACCAAGGGTCGGGATACTTCTAAACGTTACACATTCGAAAAATTCCAAGAATCATTACTTTCTTAAAAAAAAAAAGAAAAGATTTGTAAACAATCAGCATGTATTTCTACTGTTACTGTGTTTTTCTGAGCTTTCAAACATTTCATTCTGCTATAAAATTTAAGAGTCAAACAATCAAGTTGAAATATGATTTTTTTAAATTAGCTTTGCCCTGAAAAGACTTACTGTCTTGCAGAAAGTAAACATAGCAACTCTATAGAGTGTCTTATCCACCTTGTTTCAAGAGAACGAATGAATGTAAGAAAACTCAGATTTCACATGTTCTTTAACTATTAATAGAAAATTATGTATATGCCTAGTTGATGGCCAAACAGCAAGGTTAAACATTAAAAAAAAAATTAGTAGATGCATGCATATATTTGAATGAAGAAATGAAAGTAAATATATTGGGATTCTCTATAACATAATTATATATTTTAAAATGTAATGCATGTTAGAAAATTTTTTACTTCTTTCATTTTAAATATTGGTTTATGTACAAAGTTCAAATATATTATTTCTCACATTGGATCTTTTCCATTTCCTTCACCATCCCTACCCACCAAATTGTGCAACCCTGAAAGTGATGCTACCAAGCCAAAGGTGGGTGACTTTTAATCCACGACCCTCAGGCCTGTTTTCCATTGTGCTTGTTGAAACATTCTTTTATGTTGTATAGCCCTGGTGTGTCCACTTGCCGTACAGAGGTAACCTGTGGTTGTTGTGAAGCTGAACATTGTGACACTGATGTGTCTGCCAAATGTGTTAATGGTTACCCATGGAGGACAGTGTTTGGTGGAGCTCCCTGATTAAAACAAGCTTAGAATCAGGAGTGGCATCCACTTCCAAAATAGCTTGCCTCCAGAAACCCTATGAACCTGGAGAAAGGAGGAATGTCCCACAAGTGTTGAGGACTTTCCTTCGTAGGGTTGCTATGAGTCATCCACGACTCGACGACACTTAACAACACCAACATGATTAACCCACCCCCCCACTCGCCAATCGTTACCCTCTGCTTCCACGTCCCCCTCTTGGATCCTTACACTCATCCTACAATAATAGTTTTACACAGTATTTGTCCTATGAGACTGAGTTATGGAAGTTAACAGGAGAGTTGAAAAATTTGTGCTAATTATGAACAAGAATAATAACTAAGAAAATAGCCTGAAATTCAGTTTTTTTCCAAAGTTGTACTTTTGTTTCAAGGCAACAGGGGAATAAATAAAATTGTTCTGCTCTAAAATGAGCTACCTTCTAAGGGTATTGCTTCCGTCTCTATCATCTATAATGACGAGGAACCTCCAGTGTGCTAAGTTGTATTAAATGTAAGCAAAGCAACAACAGATGGTTTTCTTTTACTGGGATTCATTCTGAGAGCAAAGCTAGGCCATCCAAGTGCACATCCTTTAAGAGCTTAAACTAGTACATAAATTCTAATGTTTAAAATTGAAAATTAGTGGTTTATTTACTTGCACGTCACATCTCCTCCAATTTCCCCTGCATTCAATGATTTAAATGCCATAATTCTTTCTATTTTTGCATAATATATTAGTATTCAAACCCACCTTTTTACTCACTGCAATTTTTTGCTAGCTAGATGAGCTAGGCCTCTGAATAATTTACTATCTGCTGCAAGGATTTCAAATAACAGCTTTGTGCTCTGACTTAACTGATCATTGATGCCCTTGCACCAGCCAAAACCAAGGCTCATCACTACTGGCACCTCAAGATTACAGAAACATCAATAATGAAATGGGAACATTTTATTCTCTTCTGCTAAAGGACCCCACGTTACTAAATAGAGCTTGTTTTCTGCCAATCACTTAGATATCTTGGCGCCTCTTCTAAAGAAACACCTTAACTCACTCAGCATGAACTGAGTAAAAATGGCTCTAAATCTGTTTAAAAATAAATGATTTGCAAAAGAATAATATTAGAACACATTGTAAATACATGAAGCAAATGGCACAAAATTAAGTTGAATTTAGCTCCATTATAGTCTATTAATTTTTGTACTCTTAATCTAAGCTGAAGAGGAATCAAATAAAGTGCCTTTCCTGGTGGGAGGGGAAAAAATCAATGCAACTTTATGTTACTGTTCGCTGGGTGGGTGTCAATATAATATTTCCTGTGGAGAAAAAAAATTAAACATGCTTAGAAAAGAAAGCTGAGACTACAACTACAGTAATTTTGCTTTCTACTTTTCTATGTAAAATTTTATGCATAAAGCCAATAGAAAAATAATGCAAGCATTGTTTCAAAGTGCATTACCCCACATACTATGGAAAACAGAAAAACAAATAAATAGGAATTTATTTAATAGGAAAGAAAAGGGGCCTTGTAGCACTGTGACTGAAAGGCTAGGCTTGATTCACTAACTATTCTATGTGAGAAATATGAGGCAGGTGGCTTTTATAAAGAATAAAACATTTCAAAACCAATGGGGTAATGCTACTCATCTTACAAGGTCCATAGAAGCTCTGGTAGACTAATCCATAGGGTGTTAACCTGCTAATCTGAACATGCTATATCTCTGCTAGTTCAAATCCACCTGCTTCACAGGGAAATGGTGTTCAATTTCTTCCTGTGTGATTTACAGCTTCCAAAAACACGCTTGAAGGCAGCTATGAATTGGTTCTGAATTGACAACAATGATTAAGTTACAGAGTCACTATGAATTAGAATCAGCTTGTTAGTAATGAGTATGACATTTTGTATTTTTAATTGGAAAGAAAATTAACAGGAAAAGAACATTAAAGTTCAATATAATATTGATTTTAGAAAAAGTAGTTCAGTAACAGAACTTAACAAACTCTCATTTAGTAGAAATTATGGCCCTTATCTTAATTTTTCTTTGTATGTTCACTCTTCAGTTTTATAATAAGAGTTGTCTGTTTGCTATTTTTTCATTTTCATATTAAGACCATTAGTTAAGTTATGATGAAATCTGATACTCAGCAAAAGAAAAAAATAAAAGAAGTCATGCTGTTAAAAGAGTTAGGTGAGAGGAAATTTATGGCAAGGAACATCACATCCCAAAACAAAACTATTCAGTAGCACTCATTAACAGCAAAACAAACTTGCCCTTCAGTTTTTCATTTAAAAGCAGGTATCATTCTTTCCCAAGTTGACTTTCTTCTCTCATAACACAACACTCCATTCCTCCTCATATGTCATAAATATCAAGCATGACAACTTAAGTTTAGAACAAGTTCTGTAATTTTTTTTCTGCTTTGTTCCCTGTGTTACCCTTTCCAATGTATTCAAATAAAATACTTATTCACCAATTCTTGACTTTTCTAACTGATAAATTTGAAAGTGTTTGGAAAATATCTTGTCAGAAGTGCAGGCTGGGTTTCGAAGAAGCTGTGGTGCTAGGGATATTATAGCTAATGTTAAATGGATCTTGGCTGAAATTAGAGAGTGCCAGAGGAACGTCTACCTGTGTTTTATTGACTATGCAAAGGCATCTAATTGTTTGGATCAAAACAAACAGTGACTAATCTGAGAAGAATGGGAATCCCAAAATACTTGACAGTGCTTAAGTGAAATCTATACTTGGACCAGGAGGTAGTCATCAGATGAGAGCAAGGACATACTGTATGGTTCAAATATGGAAAGGGTGTATGCCAGGGATGTATCCTATCTACAAACCTTTTCAATCTACATGCAAAACAGATTGTCCAGAGGCTGGGTTGTATGAGGAGAATTGGAGGAAGACTATCAACAATCTGCATAACACAGATGAAACAACCCTGCTTGCTGAAACTGAAGAGGACCTGAAGTGCTTGTTGCAGAAGTTCAAAGACTGCAACCTTCAATAAGGATTGAAGCAGGTTGTTGTTATGTTACATTATGTGCCATTGAGTTGCTTGCGATTCATAGTGACCCTATGTACAACAGCCCTAAACTCTGCTCTGTCCTGTGCCAATCGACTGTATCTAATACACACATCCCGATTACCCCAGTCACTGAATCAATCCACCGCACAGAGGGCCTTCCCCTCCTGCGCTGTCCCTCCGACTTATCAAGCATGATGTCCCTATCAAAGGACTGGTCCCTCCTTACAACATGTCCAAAGTATGTCAGATGGAGCCTCAGAATCCTTGCCTCTAAGGAACAGCCCAGTTTAACCCTCTCCAGGATGAATCTGTTTGTTTTCTTAGCAGTCCATGGTACACTCAATACTCTTCTCCAGCACCACTGCTCAAAGGCATCAATTCTCCTTTTATACTCCCTAGTTATTGTCCAACTCTCTGATGCATAACAAGTGATTGCAAAGACAATGGCCTGTATCAGGTGCACCTTAGTCTCCAGAGAGACACCATTGCTCTTCAGTACTTTGGAGAGGTCTCTAACAGCAGACATTCCAATTGCAATATGTCTTTTAATTTCCTAGCTGCTGGTGCCAAAAGTGTTGACTGTGGAGCCAAGCAAACTAAAGCTGTGAACAATCTCAATCTCTTCACCATCCATCCTGATAATGCAAATTAGTCCAATGCTGAGAATCTTTGTATATATTGAGCCTCAATCCATATTGAAGACCTTATCTTCAAGCAGTAACCTGGTTTCATCATTTTGAGGACAGACTTGTTGTTCTCTTGGCAGTCTATGGTATATTTAATATTCTTCTCCAGCACAACTTTAAGCCATCAATTTTACTTGAGTCATCCTTAGACATTTAACCTTCAAATATTTTTTTCACCATACTCTGTACATTAGGAGCTCTGGTGGCCTAGTGCTTACGGAGTTAGACTCTCAACAGAAAGGTAGAAAATTACAATCCACTAGCAGATTCATGGGGGAAAGAGGTGTTGTCACTCCTTGGGACATTTGTAGGCCTTGAAAATCCCTGGAGGGTCAGCTTTGAATCGACCCATAGCTGACCAACCCTCTGGTGGGTTTTTCAGAGGCAGTGAATCACATGAGAAGAGATTTCCCATCCTTCTCCCCTGGAACAGCTAGTGGCATCAAACCTCATGCCTTTGGGGTGGCAGCACAATTTCTTGCCACTAAGCCACAAAAGCTCTATTTGCATTAGACTCTCTATACATAAAGGAATTAGGTTACTCTTCCTTTTACTTTTTGACTCCACACTATATCTGGAAGGAATGTAATCCTGATCACATACCTTCCCAGACACTGTAGTTTGATGACTGATAAGGTATAAGAAATACATTATCGGAAGTAAAAAAATACTTTAAAAATTCTTGTTTGAAAATATGAGTGTATGAAGAGGGAAGGAGTACACAGAGTCACTGTCCCCAAAAGAACTGACTGACACAGAAGAATTAAAAAAAAAAATCTTATGTTCAAGAGGCAATGATTAAAAAAAAACAAGCATACACCCCCCTTACCCCCAAAAAGAGGCAATGGTGATTAAGATGGAAGTTGAAGCTGCTGTGAGGGAATTGCTGACGATCATCCAAAAACATTTGGAACACTACATCGACAGAGTACTACTAGATATACAATCTGGGTTTAGAAGAGGCCGTGGCACTAGGATATCATCACTAATGTTAGATGGATCTTGGCTGAAAACGGAGAGTACCTGAATATCTATCTGTGTTTCATTGACTACAGAAAGGCATTCGACTTATCTTGAGAAGTCTCTCTCTCTTTCATTTCTATTGAGTCAGAAATTTCTTATAGTTGACCTTCTGATTAATATCCAGAAGCTATAAATCACAAGACAGGAGAGTGTCCATCTTTTTCCCATGGGGCTACTGGTGCATTTGAACCTACTGAGAGATGTCCCTTTTAGGTAAGCAGTGCCACCCCTTACCGACTACACCACCAGAAGTCCCACTTAAGTGACACTGCTATTATCTACTGCAAAATTGGAATCAACTTAAGCTTGACCCTCAGCAAGTTTTCATGGGCACAAAATTTTACAGGAGAATATTATCTCTTTCTCCTACAAGTAACTGGCAGACTCAAATCAATGCCTTTGAGTTAGCAGCACTACTCCTTACCAGTAAGCTATCACAGTTTCCCTGAAGGTTGTTCCCCAAACAAAATCCTCATTCAATAAATATAACCAGTATTACATAATCCCTATCTTTGTTTCTTTGTAGTAAGTATTTATAATACTTTGAGTACTAAGGTGCTCCTAACTCAAGTTAGGGTATTTTTTACAATCTCATATGCATGAAAATAGAAGTATGAATAGCTTTGAACTACAGTTCTAGTAGAGATTACCAAATATACCACAAATTCTATAGGAGACAAATTTACCTTTGGAAGAAGTCCAGCAAGAATGCTACTTAGAATTTCACTCATGTACCTTTTATTATGATAAGGGACAAGTTCCTGGAGAAGGATCTAATGCTTGATAAAGTAGAAAGTAAAAAAAAAAAAAAGACGAATATTAATAAGCTCCTTTGACATAGTTATTGCAAAGATGGGCTCAAACACAGCAAAGTATACATGCATAGAAAAACCAGTTAGAGTTCCAGTTTGCTGTACATAAGTGGAAACAAATTTGACAGCATCAAGCAACAACATCTTTGCACTAAAAACCCTGGTTTTATGTATTCACTTTTAAATCAAACATTTCTGAAGTAAACAGAAACATGTACAATTTGAGAAAAACAATAAAATTTGAAGCCTTGTTTTTGAAACTCTATCAAACTTGGGTTCTTCAAAACTCAAATGCATCTGAAATAGGGATAACATTTTGACGGGACACTAAAGAGTCCTTATGGATTTTCTATCAAGTCCAATTCTTAAATTCTAAAAGGTAAAGATGTCAGCTTAAAGACTAAAGTACCCCTGATCCAAGCCATGGTCTGATCTTACTTACATTGTCACTAACACAAGTCAAGAAATTAAAAAGACGTGTTATCTGGTGAAAATCTAATGCCAAGGGCCTCCAGGGTGCTAAAGAGCAATGTCATGTCAGTTTAAAGACTAATGTATCCCTCATTCAAATCATGGTCTTTTTAAACACTTTCTATTCACATGAAAGTTGGACAATGACTAAGAGGACAGAGCAAGAATAGATTCCTTTGAGTTGTGTTGGAGAAGAGTACTGAATAGCCCATGGACTGCCACAAGAGCAAACAAGTCTGTCTTGGAGGCATTGAAACCAGAGTGCTGCTTACTGGCAAGGGTGGTAAAGCTTCATCACACGTACTTTGGGCATGTTGTCAGAAGGGGCCAGTTCTTGGATAAATAAATAATCCTGGGAAATCATGATGTTCATTAAAGGAGAGTTACACTCTCAGGAAGATGGATATTCATTAATATATTAATTAACTACGGCATATAAGAGATAATGAATATGGCAAAGCATAGTGTAAGATTACAATTTTATTTTCATTATTTAGAGAATACTTTGTTTCTGTGATCGAACCCATATAGATTAATCAAACCCATATAGATAAGACCTTACATATTTAATACAGTGCATTACTCCTGTACAAATGGGCAAAAAATTAAGTTTAACATTTCAAGAACAATATGACTGTTAATTTCTGTACAAGGCCAAATCAACACAGTACAACTGGGATACTTTTTACAAAGTTTACAGCACAACTAGTTTGAAAATATTTATATTAAAAACCAATTGCAGTGTGTTATGTAGCAATAGTAGCAACAGCTTTTCTCTCATTGGAACAAAGCTAATAGAGACATACAGCACATGCTATTTAAAAAAAAGTACAAAATAGAATCTCAAAGATTTTGAGAGAAAAAAAGAAGATAACTCTCAGAAAAAAAGATTTGCCCAGTGACGTAACAACACTTGAGCCTGTCAGAGATCATTCTATGGTTGCTGCTCCTGAAGTCTTTGGTCTGACTGGTGCAAAGATCTCTGGCCCAAAAGGATATTTGCATTCTCTTGCTTATTTTTTGCTAGTGGTGAAGTTCTCCTATTCTGCTGTTGGATGCACTCAATTTAATGGTGATACTAGTCAATCCTCTTGCGGATAGGCTAACCTGCCCTATTTACATGTTCCTGCCCAATCACATCGCAAAGTCAGTCAAAGGCTAGGGAAGCCATTTTGAACAAAAGCCTACATGCATACATTACAATTTGTTGTTCATAAGGTCAATGTGATTACTAATTCTCTTCCTGGAATGTAACAGCAGAGATCTTTGTACTGAAAAGAATGTTTCTTCAACAGGTAGAAGTGATTTTAAAGCTGTTTAGAATATGATTTTTAAAACAGATTCATAAAAACGATATAAAAAGAGAAAGAGGAATTCTATTTTATTTTTAAATCAGAATTAGGAGATAATCAGACTTTTTTTAAAAAAAAAGTTTTATTCTTGTGTGTGTGTGTGTGTGTGTGTGTGTGTGTGTACCGTCAAATTGGATCTGACTAGCACAGGAGGAGATTGTCCCTCCTTCTCCAGCAGAGCATCTGGTGGATTCAAACCACGCACCTCTGGGATTGCAGTGCAGCTTTTTTGCCACTAGGCTAACAGAGATTCCTGATCATCAGACTTTTTAAGGAGTTCTTCCATGGCACCAACTTTAACACATTTTGGTATTTATAAAAAAATTCAAATCCACCTACATATGTCTTAAAAGATAGCTATTCCTTGCAATCTACTTAACAATTCTATTACGGAAACATTATGGAAAACAATTGTACTCTGACACGTAAGGGGTTGCCTTAAGTGTGATTCAACTGGACAGTAACAGGTTTTGAATTCTAAATCTATAGGAAGCTTCCAACTATTTCCTGCACTTCTTTCTTTAGCAAAACCATGAAAAGAGGGCAACACTCTACTACTCATTATTGAATAATTTGATTGAAAATTTCTACCAAGGGCAGAGTGGAAAGACAAAGCAACATAATAAAATGTGTAAAGAGCAGGAGTCAGACAATCCAAAGGGCTGAACTCACTCAGCATTTCTTAAGCTAAAGGAACTGAAGAACAAATTCAAGGCTCAAGTTACGATAATTATGGATGTTTTGGGCAGAACATTAAATGATTCAGGAAGCATTAAAAGAAGATGGAAGAAATATTTAGAGTCACTGTACCAAAAAGAATTGGCTGCCACTGAAGAATTTCATGAAACAGTGCATTATCAAGGGCCTGTGGTGATGAAGAAGGAACCTCAAGGTGCTCTGAAGGAATGGCAAAAAATAATGTCCCAGCAATTGATAGCATCCCAACTGACATATTTCAACAAAGAGATGGTGTCTTGGATGCGCTCACCAACTTACACCAAGAAATCTGGAGGAAAATCACCTAGCCAACTGACTAGAAGAATCTATATTTTTTCCCTTCCAAAGAAAGGTGGACCAACAAAGTGCGGAAATTATTGAACAATATCATTAATATCACATGAAAGCAAGATCCTGCTGAAAATTATCCAAAAATGACTGTGCTCATCAACAGAGAACTGCCAGATGTGGAGGCTAGGTTTAGAAGAGGTTGTGATACTAGGGATATTATAGCCACTTTAGATTTATCTTGGCTGAAAGTAGAGAGTACCAGAGGAATGTCTGTGTTTCGTTAACTATGAAAAGACCGTTGACTGTGTGGATCACAAAAAAAACTGTGGCTAATTCAGAATGGGAATCTAAGAATAGGAATCCCATAACACTTGATTGTGCTTATGTGATACCAATATTTGGACCAGGAGGTAGTTTTCCAAACAGAGCAAGAATATACTACATAGTTCAAAATCATAAAAGATGAATCCCAGGTATCCATCCTATCTCCATACTCTTTCAATCTATATGCTGAGTGGATCTTCTAAAAGGCTAGGCTCTATGAGGAGGAACTTGACATCAGAATTGGAGGAAGATTCATCAACAACCTGTGTTATGCAGATGACACACCCTTGCTTGTCAAAACTGAGGAGGACCTCAGACATTCGCTGTAGAAAGTCAAGGACTGCAGCTTTCATTATGTATCGAAGTTCAACATCAAGAAGAGAAAGATTCTCACTACTGGGCTGATTAGCAGCATCATGATACATAGTGAAGAGATTGAGATTGTTAAGAGCTTCAATCAATTTGCCTGTCTCCACAATTAAGACCAGCAACCAGGAAATCAAAATATGCATTGCATTGGAAAATCTGCTGTCCGGGATCTCTCCTGAGTACTAAAAAGCAATGAGGTCAGGATAGAAAGTAAGGTACATGTGATCCAGACCACAGTCTTCACAATTTCTTGCTATGCATCAGAAAGAGGATATGGATAATAGACAAATCAATGTCTTTGAGCTGTGGTGCTGGAGAAGAGTCTTGAATATACCATGTATTGCTAGGAGAACAAATTGGTTTGTCCTAGGGAAGGTGAAACTAGGTTGCTTCTTTGAGGCAAGGATTTTAAAGCCCTGTCTGACATATTTTGGGCATGTTGCAAGCAGGGACAAGACGGACATTTTACAGAGGGACATCATGCTGAAAGGGTGGAAGGACAGTGCAAGAGAGGAAGACCCCGTGAGAGAGGGATTCACTCAATGACCACTATAGTGGGGGTGAGTGTGTCAGAGATAATGAAGTTGCTCAAGACAGAGTAGGGTTCAAAGCTGCTTTACATTGTGTCACTACGAGTTGCAAGTGACTTGACAGCACCTAGCAAGTAAAAATTATTATAATTCTGAAATAAGAAATAATTCGGAAATCTGAATTAGTTTTTTTTAAATAAAGAAGCAGCTATGCCGTGAATACTTAAAGGACAATCTATCTATTGTTAAAGGGAAAATGGAAACTTTTAAGTTTCATTAAAAAAAAGAAATCGTAAAAAGAAAAGAAACAGTCTGTCAAATTTCTGGGCTTTACACACGAGAGTTGTATAAGCAAACAGTTCAAAGAAAAACCCCTTTTATGTTGTTTTCTGTTGTTGTTCATCATTATTCTTGTTCAAATATTGATACATCATGCATCTTTTTTACAACATATGCAATTACCAAACACAGTTTGACAAATGAACAGATTTGTAGCTTTTCACCATCAATATTTTTAAAATGTAGCTGTTACAATTTATCCAAAATTATTTTTGAAATTTTTCTTATTCTAAGACACTCCAAATAAACATTTGTTAAAACAATATTTTATATTCCAATTTAATTAATATCCATGTATTGGCTTGAGTAGAAAAAAAACCGTATCCTAAAAATTATTGTAATAATTTGGGTGTCTATAAATAAACTTCTTTCCCTTTAAGTCTCAAAAACTAGAAAATACCTTTGAGTTCATCACTAGGGCCTTCTCTATGAAATATATCTATAGAATATCTATTTTATGGAAGCAATTTCTAAGAAGTACTTATGCATACTTAAGGGTCCTATGATATCTTTCTGACACTCTTCTTTACGTAGCCAGTAAAGTATCATTATTTTACTGAACAATGTTTTAAATAAAATACTTTGGGTTGTGGTTTTGGAGAACAGTACTAGAGAACAAACAGGTCTTTCCTGGTGAAACCACACAGTTCCCTGAAGGCAAGGATTTTGAAGCTCCATCTCACATACTTTGGGTATGTTGCCAGGAGGTACCAATCTTTGGAGACCGACATTATGCTTGGAAGGTTGGAGGGAAAGCACAGGAGATGAAGACCCTAGATCAGATGGATTGACACAATAACTGGGGTTATGAGGAGGGAGGTCTGTCAGACATAGTGATGCAGGCTCAAAGTAGGGCAGGGTTCAGAGCTACTGGGCAAAGTATTGCTTTAAGTCACAGACAACTCAATGGCACATTACAACATTTTATTTGCCACCTGAAAAACACAACCTTAACATTAATTTTCTTTTTGATATTTGTCATTTATCATTTTATTATTATTGAGTGTCATTAAGTTCTGAGCCAAAGTAAAACAAAGTCCTGACTCAAATAAAACTGTGCCTGAGTTAAACTGCCTCAAATACTGCGGTAAACTGCCTCAAATAATTGGCTACAATTACAGAAGTAGACCTTAGATTTCTTTCCCAAATGTCTACTCAACTCAAACTCATTCCAAGGTAGGAACTGACTTGTAAGCTTATCCGCCAGAATGGCTTCAATTGGCCGTAAATCACAAAGGAGGAGATGGCTCAATTTTCTCCCAAGGAGGAAAATTCCCTGATATTGAATCTGATCCACTAGGGGGCACTGCCTTTGCGTTATCAATGTAACTCCGTACAGATAGACTATGCCACCAGGGATCTGTCAAAGGTCCATTTGAGATTAAACCATCAACTTTTTGGTAAGCAACCAACTCCTTAACCACCGTGCCATCACAGCTTATACACTCATCATGAAAAATGCTCAATTTAGAATCCATGACATACTATCACCAATACCAGTAAAGAAGGAAAGTGTAATCTGACTCTATGCAATCCAACCCAACAATTCCACTTTAAGTCTGTCTGACATACACTGAATAGCATACTCTGCTTTCCTTTTTAATTATAATTTCATTTATTACCAATATCTTTATAAAACCAATCTTTACTTATCTTCGTTGTTATTCTTAGGTGCCATTGAGTTAGGTGCAACTCATTCTGTGCCATCCCCACAATCTTTAACACCCTTACGCCTCTTGCTGCAGTCACTGTGTCAATTCATTTGGTTGAGGGACCTCCTCTCTTTCACTGTTTCTCCACTTTCCCCAAGTATGATGTGCTTCTGAAATGAATAGCCTCTTCTAGAAACATGTCCAAAGTTCGTGAGATAAAGTTTTATCATCTATTCTTCCAAGAAGCACTCTGGCTGTACCGTCTAGAAACATATCTGTTTGTTGTTTTGTTAGTCCATAAGATAGTCAGTACCTTTTTTTAACACTACCATTTAAAAGCACCAATTCTTCTTCTGTCATCCTTAGTTATTGCCCAGATCTCAGCTATTTCTCTTTGTTGTTGGTGGTGGTGTGTATTATCAAGTTGGAACCTATCCTCAAATGACCTTTCAAGGGGTTTTTAGAGATAGTTAATTGCCTAGGAAGAGACCTTGCAATCTTCTCCCAGCTCCGTTTCTTGTCACTATGTTACCAGAGCTCTAATCTTGAGGGACTGGCAATGTTATATGTGTATTTATTGCAATGATAATACTAGCATTTTCAGCAATGAAACTTTGAACATGTGTGTAATGCATTACCAACAAAAAGATGTGGGAAATAAACCAGACAAATAAATCCATGGCCCTAATGCAGTTCATTGAAACTTGAAAATATCATAAATGAGGGATGACATATATTTGATTAATAAACAGAGGGTCTTTCTTTGAGTAATATTTATTGGGCATTATTGAAGAAGTCATCTTCATCATACTTCTCTGATTACTAATAAATAATTCTTATGATTTATGTCTACATTAGTAGTTACCTGGATTATCTAAAGAACAATTTATCGGTTGGATATGTTGTTGTCTTACTTTTTGTATGCCATCGAAGTCTAGACGCCTGTGACTCATAGTAATCCTACGCACAACAGACCTAAACCCTGCTCTATCTTGTGCCAATCTCAATGTCTCTGACACATATACCCCTATTACCTCATCAATGAATCAATCCATCTCATTGAGGGTCTTCTTCTCCTGCACTGTTTTTCCACCATCCCAAGCATGGCCTCCCTCTCCAAGAACTGGTTCCTCCTTGCAAAATGTATGTTAGATGAAGCTTCAAAATCCTTGTCTTTAAGGAGCAGTATGGATTCACCCTCTCCTGGGTGAACCTGTTTGTTCTCTTAGAAGTCCATGGTATATTCAGTACTCTTCTCCAACACCACAGCTCAAAGGATCCATTCTCCTGTCATCTCTAGTCATTGTCTAGCTCTCTTGTGCATAGCAAGAGATTGCAAAGACTATGGCCTGCATCAGGCACACCCTAGTCTCCAGACTGACATCATTTCAGTACTTTGGAGAGGTTTTTGAGAGAAGACCTTTCAGTATAATACATCTGTTAATTCCCTGGCTGTTTGTGCCAAGATTTGATTGTGGAGCCAAGCAAACTAAAGCTGTTAACAATCTAAATCTCTTCATCATCTCTCATGATGCTGCCAACTGGCCCAGTACTGAGCTTCAGTAGTATTCAGAAAACATTAAAAAAAAAAACTACTGATACCCAAACCTATACCAGAAACTTGTGACTGTATACATTAAAAAATATGTATTTAATTTATAATATATATGCATATATTATATATAAATAGATAGATTCAGCTGCTTTAATTACTGTATACATCTTTAAATTATATATATATTTTACTGCTTCATTAATATATATTTTAAATGTATACAGTCACAAGTTTATGGTCTAGGTTTGGTTACCAGTAGATATGTTTTTTAACATTTTCTGAAATTACTGGAAATGCCTTGAGTTTGAATGTGAGTAGCTCTCATTGCTATATAGTCTTCTATATTATTTGGACACAGTCTAACGAAAACATACCATGCAGGTCCACAGTCTCTGCATTGTTCTTCCAAAATATAGTGATGCTTTATGACTTTCAATTTTCTCAGACCTACCTCAGTCACCCTCTCATGTATCCCACAAACGGGGAGCCAGTCCTTAAATTAATGTGATTTGAGAAGAAACACACAAAAATCATTGCCATTAAGTCCTACAGATATTCTAGGTTGTACATCTGCGTGGGAATAGACTGTCTTATCTTCTTGCCATATATTGGGCTGTTCAATTTGCACTATCAGCTTCTTCATTATTAAGTAAATATGTAATACAGGACACTGAGCCATGCACATGGTAAACTACGACTTAATAAATTAACAGCTGTAATCTGCCAGTTAATACAAGAGAGAAAGACAGTCTTCTACCTTTTCATTCTCATGGAAATCTGAACTTGGACTAGGAAGCAATCATCAGAAGACAGGAAGGAAACACTGCATAGTCCAAAGTTAGGAAAGGTGTACATTAGAGATGCATCCTATTTCCACACCTTTTCAAACAATATGCAGAACAGATCATTCAGGAGGCTGGACACTATGAGGAGAAATATGGCATCAAGATTGAAGAAAGATACATCAACAACCTGCCTTATGCATATGACACAATCTTGCTTGATGAAACTGAGGAGGATCTGAAGCACTTGCTGCAGGCTAAGGACTGCAATGTTTAATATGTATGGAAGCTTGAAGTCAAGAAAACAAAGATTCCCACCACTTGGCCAAATGGCAGCATCATGACAAATGGAGAAGAGATTGAGATTCTTATCAATTACAGCTCACTTGGTTCCACAATCAACACTCTTGGAACCAGCAGTCAGGAAAGCAAAAGACAAATTGCACTGGGAAAATATGCTATCAGAGAACTTTCAATAGTACTGAAGAACAATGATGTCAGTCTGTAAACTAAGGTACACCTGATACAGGTCATGGTCTTCACTGTTACTTGCTATGCATCAGAGAGCTGGATAGTAACTAAGAATGACTGAAAAAGAATTGAAGAAAATAATAGAAGAAAAATGCCTTTGATTTGTGGTGCTAGAGAAGAGTATTTAAAATACTGTGGACTGCCAAGAGAATAAACTGGTCTCGATTGAGAAGGGTGAAACCCAGGTGTACCTTTGATGTAAGGATTTTGAACCTCTGTCCCACATATTTTGGGCATAAGCCAGGAGGAACCAGTCCTGGGAGAAGGACATCATCGTTGTAGGGGTAGAGGGACAGCACAGGAGAGTAAGCCCCTGAATGAGATGGATGGATTCAGTGACTAGGGTAATAGGATTAAGTCTGTTGGAGATGATGAGATTGGCTTCAGTACAGGGCATGGTTCAGAGATATTGTACAATGGCTGATGTGAGTCACAGGCAACTTGACGGAACATAACAACAACCACCTGTTTTTTATAATCTATAGTTTTGGGAATGGAATTAAATATCACTGAGTCAGAACCAAACCTAAAATATCAAGTCTGGCTTAATCTCTAGTGTGCCATCATGTAAATATTACCATACTTATGACTCAAAACTTAATATACCCTTTTCTTCAGAGACTCTCGAACTTTTAAACAATTTTTCAGAATTGACCTGCAGGTGATAAAAGATGCAAAGTTGCAGATAATTAGTTATCTATCAGTTTCTGTATTTGTGTTAATCTCTTGAATGCTTTGTTCTGCTCTGATAATCACATTCTCATTCCTTTATAAGAAGGAAGAAGACTCTTGAAGCATGAAGCCTCCTTCACTTTACTGTATGTCATGGCATAAATGATATTCACTAAGTTCGCCAGTTTTTATCTTGCAGAAATTGAGACTTTAATTTTTAAAAATATTAAAATTAAGACTTATTCTTGACTGCTAAAAGATGATCTCTTCCAAAGTTCCAAGACTTCTTACAAACTCAAATTTATAAGGTTAGCATTTTTTCTCAGGTTTCTTTTCTTATCTCTCTTCATCAAATCAATGAGCCTCAATATCTGTTCTAATTATAATGTTAGAAAGTCAGGTGATAAAAGAGAATTACTCACTAGGGAAAATATACACAGCTGATTATGAAATTGGATAGTCAATCTAGCAATATTTTTCACTATAACATCACAGTAGGAAGTTATGGAATGGAATTTGTATTTTACATCTTTAAATATTTCTAAGATATAAAGAATAGCGAGCCCATATTATAAAAGATTTATTAAATAGGGGACCATGTTCTGTCTATCATTATCTTCACACCATCTTTTATCTTACTTCTCTTTTTTAAAGAAAATGATCATCTTCATGAAATCAGAATCAATGCATAGTCTTCCTTCAGTAGGTTTCCTTTCAGAGGCTGTAGATCACATGGGAAGTGATTACCTTTGTTCTGTATAGTGGCTAGTGGAGTAGAACTGTCTTTAGTTTGACAGTACGCTTCCTTACCCAATAGGCCACCAGAGTTGATAAAAATGCTTTCCTGGAGTTAAAAAAAAAAAAGAAAGAAAGAAAAGAAACAAACAATTCATAAAAAAAAAACAACAACAACACAAACACCTCAAAGAAACACACAAAGTCCACTTCAGACACAAATTTACTTCTGTGGAATTGATTCTGACTCAGGGGCTCACCACTGGTTGAATTAAACTGTTAAGGAATATACTGAGTCACTGTATTGAAAGGAATTGGCAGATACAGAAGAATTTAATGAAATAACATTTGAGCAAGAGCCTATGGTGATGAACGAAGAAGTTCAAGCTCCTTTGAAGGAAATAGCAAAAAATAAGTCCCCAGGAATAGATGGTATACCAATTAACATATTTCAGCTAACAGATGCTGCCCTGGATGTGATCATCAAGTTGTGCCAAGGAATCTAGAGAAGAACCACTTGGCCAACTGAATGGAAGAGGTCGATATTTGTTACCATTCCAAAGAAGGGTGACCGAACTAAGTGAAGAAACTACAGAACAATATCGTTGATATCACATGCAAGCAAGAGTCTACTAAAGATTATCCAAAAATGCTGGAACAGCACATCAGCAGAGAACTGCCAGAAGTCCAGGCTGGGTTTAGAAGGGGTCATGGTACTAGGGATATTGTAGCTGATGTTAGACGAATCTTGGCTGAAAGCAGGGAATACCAGAAGAATGTCTTTCTGTGTTTCATTAATTATGCAAAAGCGTTTGACTGGGTGGATCATAACAAACTGTGGCTGACTCTGAGAAGAATGGGAATCCCAGAACATTTAATCGTGCTAATGTGAAACCTATACTTGGACCAAGAGGCAGTTGTCAGAACAGAGCAGGGAGACACTGGATGGTTCAAAATTGGAAAGGGTGTATGCCAGGAATGTGTCCTATCTCCATACCTTTTCAACCTGTATGCACAGCAGATTATCCACGAGGCTGGGCTCAATGAGGAGAAGTGTGATGTCAGGATTGGTGGAAGACCTATTAACAATCTGGGTTATGCAGATGACACAACCCTGCTTGCCAAAACTGAGGAGGACCTCATGTACTTGCTGCACAGGGTCAAGGATAGCAGCCTTTGGTATGGACTGAGGCTCAGTGTCAAGAAGACAAAGATTGTCACCACTGGACCAATCGGTAGCATCAGGATGGATGGCGAAGAGAATGAGATTGTTGACAGCTTCAGTTTGCTCGGCTCCATGGTCAAAGTCTTGGCACCAGCAGCCAGGAAATAAAAAAAAAAACATACTGTGATGGGAAAGTCTGCTGTTAGGGACCTCTCCAAAGTACTCAAGAGCAACAGTGTCTCTCTGGAAACTAAGGTGTGCCTGATACAGGCCATGGTCTTTGCAATCACTTGCTATGCATCAGAGAGTTGGACAATGACTAGGAGGATAGAAGGAGAATTGACGCCTTTGAGCTGTGGTATTGGAGACGAGTATTGAATGTACCATGGACTGCCAAGAAAACAAACAGATTCATCCTGGAGAGGATTAAACCAGGCTACTTCTCGGAGGCAAGGATTCTGGGGCTTCATCTGACATTCTTTGGACATGTTGTAAGGAGAGACAAGTCCTTGGAGAGGGACATGATGCTTGGTAGGGTGGAGGGACAGCACAGGAGGGGAAGACCCTCTATGAGGTGGATTGATTCAGTGACTGGGGTAATTGGGTTGGGTGAGTCATAGTCAATGTGATTGGCACAGGATAGAATAAGGTTTAGGGCTGTTGTACATAGGGTCGCTATGAGTCACAAAAGACTTGAGGGCACATAACAGCAACAACAACAATTCTCAGCATCAAGAGACTACCCACTATTCTCCCTTTGAGTCACTTTTGGAACTGAATAACCAGACTCCAGGCCTTTCAGTTAGCACAACATCCTATAGACTATGTCAACATAGCTCAAACTTAACATGAGTGGCATGAGTTGAAATTACTAAATGATTGGATATCTTCATGAATACTCTCATATAAAGTAAAAGGGAATCTTCCTGGGATAAGATGACAGTAAGATATATATACACACACAGAAACACACATATATGTATATGTATATAGATATAGAGATAGCAATATATAGAGACACTGAGATACAGACAATAGAGATAACAAGATAGATAGAGCTATAGAAAGATACAGATAGAGAGATACAGATTAGATATAGAAATAGAGATAGATACACACACACACACACACACACACACACAC
>NW_006399894.1:3624654-3627144 GCF_000299155.1 Elephantulus edwardii
TTATCTATTATCTATCTATCTATCTATCTATCTATCTATCTATCTATCTATCTATCATCTATCTATCATCTATCTATCTATCTATCTATCTCTCAATATTCTCTATATCTATCATCTCTATCTCTATCTCTATCTCTATCTCTATCTCTATCTCTATCTCTATCTCTATCTCTATCTCTGTATCTATTTCACTTTAGTGGCCTAGTGGTAATAAGCTGCACTGCAATACCAAAGGCATATCCTTTGAATCCACCAGCTGCTCTGCACAAGAAAGATGGGCAATCTCCTCCTATTTGATTAACTGCCTCGGAAAACTCACTGGAGGGTCAGTTTGGTTCTGACTCAACGATACACAACAACCATGTATGCATGTAGGTATATATATATATATTAAATAGGCATATTTGATCCAAAATATATTTAACTGTGATTTTTAAAAAAGAAATTATTTATTTTAAATATACTCTCATTGTATTTTTAAAAGTATTAAATACACATAATGTCCATATAATGCCATCAATGACATTATTAAATATTTTTAAAGAATTGAGAGAGAGAGAGAACACTGATATATAGGTTCTGAGTGCTGTTATATCACTTCAGATTTATAGTAAAGCTTATGAGTTTATATATGTTTATGGGAGGAGATTTCCCATGTGTCTTCCTTAGACCAGCTCGGTAGATTTGAACTGCCAGCCTTTCGGTTAGCAGATCTGTATGTCACCACAAATGATATGTTGCCAGTGGTAGTGTGGGAGAGTGGGGGGTGGCCCTGGTGGCTTAATGGTAAGGAACTGTACTGCCATGAAAAGACACACAGTTTAAAACTACCAGCTGCTCAATGGAAGAAATGTGGACAATTTTCTCCCATGTTAATTACTGTTTCAGAAAATCCATTGGAGGTACAGCTATGAGTTGGTTCTGACTCAAAAGTATACAAAAATATGCCACCAGGACTCATTAACTAGATAGATGCATAGAGAGGTTGATAGATAAACAATTTTGGCCTTTCTTCTAATTTCTTCATATGCACAGATGCATGTCATAAGATTTTAGTATTTTTATGAATATGTATACATTGACACAGATTCAGGCACGCAAGCACAGTGCTATAATCCTCCTTCAGAGGATACACTTCATGAAGTCGAGGAGACATGTGACTTGGCATGTCTCCTAATTTTGACTTTTGCTTTAGACTTCTTTTGACTTTTATGCTGATTCTGTTATGTCCCCAAATTTATATATATATAATTACAGTACAACACAATGAAATGCAAACTTTGTAACTTCCTAGAATGAAGAATATCCGAGATTTTCAGACTACTTTGAACTTTAAAAAGAATAAATTTGAATACACAAATTGATTCCTTTAAGGCAATCATGTAAGAAGTGACCCAGTGTGTAACAAGAAGAGGTTTCTCATGAGAGCAAACCATTGAAGCAGCTCCCTAACTGATCCTATAGCCCAGAGAGCACTGGATGGTCTCAAAGCTGTTTGAAGCTCCAGATAAAGCACAGAGAGAACTGAACAAGCCTGTATTTATAAATGATTGTGAAAATAAATGACCATGAAAATGATGGTTCTTCAGTGAATAAAAAGAGTGGGGGAAGGTGAAGGCCCTTTATTATCAAAGCATTCAATTTTCCTCTACGATATGCAATTCAAATTTGCCATTCAATGCCTTATTTCATAATTACAACATCTCAGTGCCTTTGAAGACAAGGCATATGACCATTACAGAACCAGACAGCTTTGCATTAATGCACAGTATTCCTGCTAATAATATCAGGGGCATGTCAGAGCTTGAAACTTCCCCCTCTTTGTCCTTTCTCGGGGGCGGGGGGGGGGGTGAGGCGGTGAATTGGTTGAAAAAAATGAAAGTCTTTGTAAAAGGTCAAAGGGCAAGGTAGAAGAAAGTAATTGAGGATCCAATTTTCATGGAACAATCTTAAAACCATTATTGATTTTTTTTCTAGAGAAAGAAAACGTGTTGCATTCATTTTATGAATTCAAATGTGACTCAACCTGCTAATGTGAAAATTCAGAGTTATGACCTCCTCACCCGTGCTAATAACTATGTCATTTACATGTGTTTGCCAATTTAATAGGGAATAAATGCTTGACAATTTTATAAAGTATTCATTTGATTCTGCTAAGATATCTAATGACAGAAACTGTCTCAAGTAGAAAACCATGAAAATGATGGTTTCATTTTGTACTAGTTTCCTCATGAATGTACTTCTTTTGCAACGTCTACTACCTAGGTTACCCCGAGCTCAGACAAAGCAAACATCTCATTAGAGATAAAATTTTATTTGTTTGGGCACAGGATATGAACAGACACTTCACCGAAGAAGACATTCAAATGGCCAACAAGCACATGAAGAAATGTTCAAAGTCCCTAGCTCTAAGAGAGATGCAAATCAAAACAACTATGAGATATCATCTCACCCCAGTAAGAATAGTAAAATATAACAGAACAGCAAGCA
>NW_006399894.1:3627624-3628807 GCF_000299155.1 Elephantulus edwardii
CAGATTATAAGTGATATATGACTGAGTATTATGGTTAGCACAGGAATCCAGAATTAAGGTTGCATAGAGAAGTGTACTCGGGGTGGGGGGTGGGGAGAAGGGACGTGGGAATTGTATACTAATGGAGGAATTTTTTTTCTTTTAAAAAAATTTGATTTGTTGCTATTTTAGTAGGTCATCCAAGATTTAGTATAGCAAATTATTCACTGATACTCAGATCCAATCTATCCCACACATCTGTAGATCTTAGTGGCAGCATGTAGAGACAGAAGACCTTGCTACCCTGTAGTCATTTGCGTCTATGATGACCAGCAGTTGTCTCGTTTTGGTTATTTAAATGTTAATCTTTTAATTGTTTTCATGTAGTAAAAATCAACAGATATTTGAAAAATATATCCAATTTTGTGTCAGATAAAATATCATGGGTAAATTCCCAATATTTTCAATAATTATGAAAAATATGATGGTGCTCACTATGGGTACATTTAGATAGTAAAAAATTATATAGACATATATGTGTAAATGTATATTATTTACATATATATAATGAATGCTTTTATCATAAATTTAATTTTCAAATGTTTCCAATCTAATTAATATTTTTCCAAATTTTTTTGGAAAAAAATTCACCTGACAATAAAATTTATCTCAGAGTAATGATCATTCTATGTAGAACTTAATTGTGCTTGGATTTATAAGAGTTGGCATCAAGAAATCTAAAAGAGAAACTATAGCCTTGATCTAATTCTTTGAAACTTCTGAGGTAAAAGCATATTCATTTTCACACTCACCATCACCATTCCTTTGCAATTAAATGAAATGACACATTGCTAATCAGAAAGGAAGACTTAACACACCTTATCTAACATTAAACTCTAATTTTTCCATTTCTGTTCTCTATTTCAGTTGCAGAAATAAGAATAATAAAAAACCTATATTTTCCTCAATATAATTTTGTAGAATCCTAAAATGGTGAAATTCAATCAATCAACTATTTGCTAGATATTTAAACGATTTACCTACTTTTCCCTTCACTCTTCCTGTTGTGATCATTTTAAAATAGTAACTCATTCTTAATTTTTTTTCGGTTTTTTTTTAAAATTTAGGTTGTTTATTTTTCATTTCAATGAACATCTACAGAGATTTTGGAATTCCATTCATTCATTGTTGCACCCTTCTCCCC
>NW_006399894.1:3629673-3636302 GCF_000299155.1 Elephantulus edwardii
CTGGAGAGGTCTCTAACAGCAGATTTTCCTTTCACAATACGTTTTTTTTTATTTCCTGGCTGCTGGTGCCAAGAGTGTTGGCCATGGAGCTGAGCAAACTAAAGTTATTATCTCTTCACCATACATCCTGATGCTGCCAATTGGTCCAGTGGTGAGAATCTTTGTCTTCTTGACATTGAGCATCAATCCGTACTGAAGGCTCCAGTCCTTGACCCTCTGCAACAAGTGCATCAGGTCCACCTCAATTTCAGCAAGCATGGTTGTGTCATCTGCATAACGCAGATTGTTAATAGATCTTCCACTAATCCTGACACCACACTTCTCCTCAGAGTCCAGCCTCGCGGATAATCTGTTCTGCATACAGGTTGAGAAGGTATGGAGATAGGACACATCCCTGGCGTACACCTTTCCCAAATTTGAACCATTCAGTGTCTCCATGCTCTGTTCTGATGGCTGCTTCTTGGTCCAAGTATAGGTTTCTCATTAGTACGATCAAGTGTTCTGGGATTCCCATTCTTCTCAGAGTCAGCCACAGTTTGTTATGATGCACACAGTCAAGCACCTTTGCATAATCAATGAAACACAGATAAACATTCTTCTGGTATTTACAGACTATACAATAATAAATGATGGGTTTAGGATATTCTGTATGTAAGAGAAAATCTAAAATAATTTAAAAATAGATTACTATTTATATCTTTAAGGATATACTGCTATTAAGTCCATTAGAACTCACAGCAACACTTCTTTCATTCCAAGGCTGAGAATCTTAATGATAGTGGAATTCTTCTTTTTCTCCTACTGAGCTAATTGTTGTTGCTGTGTTCCATCACCCTAAAAAAGACTCATAGGTGACCCTCCAGCAGGTTTTCATAGGCAGTAAATCATGTGGAAGGAGATTGTCCATCTTTTTCTGTGGGTAGCTAGTTTATTCAAATTATCTGCCTTTGAGTTGCTAGAGCAACTTCTTCCCCACTAGTCCACAAGAGCTACTGCTGAGGAACTAATGGATGAAAACCACCAAACTTTCTGTTTGCAGCTAGGTATGTATCCCATCAAGCCAGCAAGGCATCTTATTTTTACCTTAAAAGTCTAAATGCTCATAGCCATGACATATAAGACTCTAGCTTTTCTGATATGCTGACCCATTGCTTTCAGTAGATGAGTTCTACCACCTGGTTCAAGAGCACCAGATAGTGCATTTTCACTCCGCCCAGCAGGAACTCAAAAGCTTCTAAAAAGAAACAAAATAAAAGCATCATACAGTATGCTGGATTGCTACAAGTAGCACTGCCATTAGTAAAGTGATTTTAGAAAATAGTAATAACTTTTTGTAAAAAAATTTTCAATTTGCATCACCATTTTCTTTTATTCTGGGCAACAATTGCAATTATGGGAAATTCAGCATGTACATAAGTCACACAGAATACATTTCATGTTAACATGTTAAATGGAATTGGAGTCTAGGCTCACATAATCAAAACCAGATTTACCTTCAGCATGAGTAAATCTTAAGGATATTTCTACCAACAAAAATCTGTTAGGACACAAAAATTTCTCCAAAGATTATCAAACTTCTCCCAGAGGGACAACACTAGCCTCATAGCAAATGTTCTAGTAGTTAATAAGCCTGTTTTTACTTCAGCCACTACTTGTTATGATTCACACAGGCAAATGCCTTTACATAGTCAATAAAAAACAAATAGACATTGTTCTGGAATTCTTTACTTTCAGACAGGATCCATCTGACATGAGCAATAGTATCCCTGGTGCTACAGTCTCTCCTAAATCCTGCTTGCACTTCTGGCAAGAAGTTCCCTATCTATGTACTGTTCTAGCTCGTTTTGAATGCTCTTCAGCAATATTTTGCATGCACGTGATACTAATGATGTTGTTATGTGGTTCCCACATTCAGTTGGATCACCTTTGTTGGGAAGGAGTACAAATATGAACTTCTTCTATGCATCTGAGAGCTGGATAATGAATAAAGATGATAGAAACAAAATTGGCATCTTTGAGCTGTGTGTTGGAGAAGAGCACTGAGCATCCCATAGACGGTTGAGAGAATGAACAGATAGGTTTGGGGGAGGGTGCTGCTGAAGTGCTCTTCATTTATTTATTTATTTTTTTATAAGTACCAGAAACTAGATTTTATTGTACAAGATTTTATTGTAAGTTTATAAAGAACTTGGATTTCCATTCATTCATTGTTGCACATTTTTCTCCCTGTCCCCCAGTTCATTTTTTTTACTTTAGAAAAAAAAGTTCTTTCATTGTTATATAGTCCCTCCCACAATCCAATTTACTATGCAGCTTTTATTCTGAACTCCTGTGATGAGGTTTTGTCTCACATACTTCAGGCAGGTTCCTAGGACAGGGACATGATGCTGGGAAGGGCAGAGCATCAGTTAAGGAGTGGAAGACCCTCAGCCAGGTATACTGACATGGTGACTGCTGCAATGAGCCCTTGTGTGTCAGGCAGTGAGAGAATGGTGCAGGATAGAGCAAGGTTCAGATCTTTTGTTCATAGGGTCTCTAGGAGTCATACTCAACTTGGTGGCACTTAACATTAGCAACACCAATCTTTACATCAAAATGTATAAAAAATAAAAGGAGTTAAGTTGTATGCCATCATAATACTCACAATGCTACAAATAATTTCTTAAATTAACTTTGATATTTCAAATTACTATTAATTTTTTCCCTAATGGTCTATGGGTTAGGTCTTGGCACTCTCAAACTACAACTAATTTTAAAAAGAAACACTTTGAAAACTTAAATTGAACTTTAATATTTAGCATATCCTGAAATGCACATGGTACTTTGACTCTGAAAATGGAAATTTAGAGGTTTGTGGATATTAATAATTTTCCCCAAAAGCATTAATTCCACCATTTTGATGAGTATTAGTCTTAAGTAACATTCTTATAATTCCACCAAAAACAAGAACTTTTTAGAACTGCCCCTTTCCTTCAGGCTGCAAGCCAGCAGGCTGATGAGGTGTCTAGACGATCATACCTCATTTGTCACTAACATTTCACTCTAATAATGAAAACGCTGGAGTTCAGGGACCTGGAGTCACATTTTTGATAGACTTCCTGAGCAACTAATTGAACTATCTAAATTCAAGGTCCTAGTCATAGAGATTTTTATTACCTGTACCTCTGCCGGAATAGCAATACAGCAGGACAAAGGCCATCCAATAAGATCCTATAATAAGTTACTGACAGCATCCTAATATAAGTAATAGAGAGTCTTACTTTGAAATAAGTTCTTTCAGACTTTTTCTGGAAGAATGGAATAAACAAGGTGATTGAAAACGTACTAGCGGAGGAGAGTAGTAACACAGTGTCATCATGGAACAGGCAAATGAATTGGCCCTGTGGAAACATTTGACAGGACAGCACATGTGGAGATGACTTTTCATTGACCATTTTACTTTTGCTCCTATCTTTAATGTTGAATTAAATAAATCTGATTTATAGGAGTGTGTGATAGGGGTAAGAACTCACCAGAACTTCTAAATAAAGGTAAAAAATAAAAAAGTTTTGAAGTAGTAAAATAACATATGTTAGTTCATAGGAAGTTATGCTACCAAACCAAAGGTGGGTGATTTTAATCTGCAGCCTTCAGGCCTGGTTTTAATTAGTTTTGGTCAAATATTCTTCTAGGTGATAAAGCCCTGGTCTATCCATTTGCTGTACAGAGATAACTAGTGGTTGCTGTGAGGCTAAACATTGTGACACTGATGTGTCAATGCGATCATGGTTACCCATGGTGGACAGTGTTTGGTGGAGCTCCCTGATTAAAACAAGCTTGAAAGTCGGAGTGGCATCCACTTCCTAAATAGCTTGTCTCCGGAAACCCTATGTATCTGGATAAATGAAGAAAGTTATATAAGTATTCAGGTCTTTCATTCATAGGGTCATTAGGAGTCCTCTACAACGCAACGACACTTAACAACAACAACAATAACCAGAAGAAAAAAAATAGAGTGACAAATTTGTATGTTTTAGAACTGATTAAATAACTCATCTTTATGTTCTTCTAGTAGGAGAAAAACTTTCCTTTCCAATAAAAACAAACGAATTGGAGGAAGGAAAGATTTAAAAAGTCTTAATCAATAGCAAACATTGAGAATGTTGTCATTGTTAGGTTTCTTTTGTGGAAGCAGTTCTTAATCAAAGTAAGATCATAAACTTGCATTCTCTGGTCACAACTTGGTAAAATTCTGATCCTCTAAACTTCAAAGGTGAACGCTACTCTGACACTTTAAAAAATGTCTGTTCTAGAGTAAGAAAAGAAAATCTGTTTCTGCTTAAGTGCAAATCACTTGTATCAAAAATATTTAGCTCTTAATTTATACTTGAGGAACATTTTCAACAATTTCTGGCACACAGTAGGGTAAATAAGTACATATTGAATGTAGATATATATGAATGAATGAATTTTATTCATTCTTTTATAATTCTATTACTCTTACTCACATTAATCATAATTCTAATAATCATATTGGCTAATTTGAAATAGTTGATAATTAATATCAATGTGTTGTCCTACTCCATATTTGGTGTCTTTTTAAGACTCCTTAAAATATTATTTGCTTCTTGTTCATAATAATAATTTCAGATTAGTATTAAATATGGGATAAAAAGATGGATAATTTCCTCCTATGTCAGTAACTGCCCCTGAAAACCCACTGAAGGGTCAGTTATGAGTAGGTTCTAGTTTGCTAGTACATAACCACAGCAAACAATATTAAATAAACATATATAAGAGCAGCAACAACAATATTAAACATAAATTTTAATTAATTAGAAAATTATCCTATTATGCACATATTCTCTTATATGTCACATAGTTGTTTTAATTTTACTGTTTATCTGAATACCCAAAAGTAATTATTTGTTAAAATTTACCAAAATAAAAGAAAATGAAAAATATTTACTTATGACATATTTTGCATAGTCAATCCATACACATTGTCTTGAATTTCTTTTTTTCAAAACTGAGATAATAAAAAAAAACCAAAAAAACCTGAGATAATGTCACATGCATTTAAGATATAGAGATAAGTAGAAGTTAGAATTTACACCAAAATGAGTGTGTGAAAATTACTTGTCAGTTCCATTTTATCACATGATATACAAGAGACACAGAGAAAGAGACGGAGAGGGGATGGAGATGCTGGTTACAGAGAAGGGAAGGAAGGAGGGAGGAGAAGTTCATGATAATTTTAATGGAAACACAGAAATATTAATTCTCTTACTAATCTTAGATAAGGAAAACACTGAAAATATATCAAATGAAGATATATTGCTCCCTTGTCATTTTTCCAGGCCATATGTAGGAAATTTATACTAGTTTTAATAAAGTAGGACAAAATTATCAAATAATGAGCTTAATGGAATAGTTCAAAATTAACCATAAATTTGGCTAAGTAACAAATTTAAAAAGAAACTTCATTATAATTTCCTTTATAAAATAATTGGTTTCATATATTTTGTATCATATCACTAACATTTTATTTAATTTACAAATATTTATGAAATATCTGGAAAGGGTCTGCCTCTCAGTTTCTATGTATACAGTTATAAATATGTTGAACACCAATATGAATATGAAACAAAATTGAGGAAGCTTAAAAGTGCTAGATATCTAATTCAAGTAAGTTATTTTATACTACTAATAAAAATGAAGCCAATTAACAAACTTTAGAAAAAGCTTTAAATTAGTTGTCTTTTAGTTCCATTAGTTATTAATGAAAATTTATTTTTCATTTCACAGAACAAATGCTTTACCCACCTTTTCTCACTTAACGCTTAAAAACAATGACATGATTAATGTTTTTATCAATGTAAATTTCCATTTTATATTTATGTTTCCTTGCTCTGTTCTTTGGCCAAAACAGAGCAAGGAAACACTGCATGGTTCAAAACTGGGAAGGGCCTATGCCAAGGATGTGTCCTGTCTCCAAATCTTTTCAACCTGTATGCAGAACAGATCTTCCTAGAGGCTGGGCTTTATGAGGAGAAATGCGGCATCAAGATTGGTGGAAGATCTATCAACAATGTGCATTATGCAGATAACACAACCCTGCTTGCTGAAACTGAGGAGGACCGGAAGCGCTTGCTGTAGAGGGTCAAGGACTGCACCCTTTCAATATGGATTGAAGCTCAATGTCAAGAAGACAAAGATTCTCACCACTGGATTAATTGACATCAGGATGGATGGTGAAGAGATTGAGATTGGGAGAGCGACACAGCCACAGCGCACGAATGCCGGCGCCAGATGGGAGAACGCCGCCGCCAGACAGGGTTCCACCACGAGAGGGGCCAGGAAGAGACCCGGGAAGAACAACAGCCAGCCACCTACCGTGGAACTCCAGAGGAGCAAAGACTACCAGACACTGTGTGACCCCCCTGCAACCCACACCTGTGTGACCCTTAACACACAGGGTGCTGCTGCATAAACCCCGAGCAGCGCCCAAGCCCCGTCCCCACCTCTTGGTGGTAGTGTCCAAGCCCTGTGCTACTTGCCCCCTAGTCCCTTGCTTTCCTCCCCTTCCCCCACCCTCCTTGCAGCTCCACAACCACACATCTCAACCCCCACCACAGCCCTGTGACCTC